>NW_019154138.1:3958710-4063925 GCF_002288905.1 Enhydra lutris kenyoni
AGGGTGGCTCAGTGGGTTAAGCCGCTGCCTTCGGCTCGGGTCATGATCTCAGGGTCCTGGGATCGAGCCCCGCATCGGGCTCTCTGCTCAGCAGGGAGCCTGCTTCCTCCTCTCTCTCTGCCTGCCTCTGCCTGCTTGTGATCTCTCTCTGTCAAATAAATAATAAATAAAAAATCTTTAAAAAAAAAAAAAAAAAAAAAAGAGGGAGAGAGAGAGAATCTTATTCTAGCCCAGTCAAATACCATGAGAATGTTGTTTTTGATGATCTGTCCCTCAGAGAATTAGTTTAGCCTCATATTAGCTCTCTTGTTCCCAGTTTTGTGACTTAGCCTTTTTTTCCTCCTCCATCTTGAATGAAAGTCTCTAATCTAATGTACTGAAGTTGTTAGTGAGATAGTCTAAATGGATGAATTTTCCATATGGTATAACGTTCGCAGTCTAAATGCTGGACCGTTTTATACTTTAGCTTGGGTTCCTCTGTTGAAAATCTTGCTGATTTACTCTTTACTTCCTAAGAGCTGGTCACAGACAAATACTCTTACACGTCTTTGTGTTGTAAGTGATATTGTTTGATGCCAGTGGATAGGAGGAAGGGAAAGGAGGATAATGCCACAATTACAGTTTGGTATTGTTTGGAAGTTTTAATTAATGAAAGAAGACATAATGCATAAACGTCAAGAATACGTATCTATTCTCTATCCAAAGATGGTAATAGCTATATGTACATTTAGAAAATCCTAGAGAATTGTTCAGAAACTACTGGAATTAACATAAGAATTTGTAATTTGACTGTGTAGACAATAATCATGGAGAAATCAATAGCATTTCTGTATACCTTCTAGCAAATATGAAAAAGGGATGCTTTCATACTTCATGGAAGTTTAAAATTCCAAGAAATCAATTTTATTGAGATGGGTTTTTTCAAAGACTTGCCCAGAGCTCAAAGGTGATTTGATTAATTAGTGAAAAAGATTGTGTTCCAGGTAGGAATAGTAAATTACTTAGAGATGTTATTTTTTTACAGAGTCATTTGTACCTAAACAGAATCTTAACTTTTTTTTTTTTTTTGAACTCAGTAAAGTGATTTTAGAGTTCTTTACAGGATGAAATGGGTGAAAACACTGAAGTTTGAAAGATTTTTTAAAAAAAGAGTTCTATTATAAGCTATAAGGCAAAGCAATAGACATTAAACAGTGTGATACTATATAAAAGTAGACCAATAGACCTGAATAGGAAGCTCAAAAATAGAATCTCAGTATAAGTCAGCTTTCAGACACAAATGAGGAAAGAAAGCTGTGTTTAATATATGATGTGGGAAATGTTACAGGCTATTTGGGAGAAAAAAGTCATTTTTGTTTTCCTCTGGAAAAGTTAAATTTCAGATGATGAAAACAATTGTCTTTCCCCCCCCCCTGTAGCCCAACACCCTTTGAGAATGTCATAGACTCTCAGTAATAACAAGGATGAAAACAGCTGCTAATCTCAGGGGGTGAGGAGGGCTGGATACATGTAGGAGTGCATCTCGGTGCTTGAAGGTCTTGACGGGTTTGGAGAGGCTCCTGGGAAGTTCCGCCACCCCTCAGAGGGGTCACTGCTCCCCTCCCCTTTCAGCGGCCTCTTTGTGTGGGGAGGCACTCGTTTAAAGAGTATAAGAAGATATAAAAAGATACTTTGGACATTAGCTTTTCTTTCCCAAGTGTCATTCTTTACCTGCACGAGCTTTCTTTCTGAGGGAGAGTCTGCTGATATAACAACTAGGAAGAGGAGTACGGTAAACTCCGAAATAGTGGGAACAGTCTGAGAGACTGCGCAGAAGTCTTACAGGACTGACGAGACGAAGGATGTAGCTACCTGGGAGGATAAATGCGGATTTGATAACAAATGAAATCAAATAAACAAAAATAGAATTCCCAGCAATAGAGTTTAAAAGTGTCTATATCTGTATATACGCTTTCTGGCTGAGAGGGGGTGTGTCACTGGATGCAGTATGTACAGCTGAAGAGAGAACTGCTCGTTTGGAAGGTAGATCTGAGGAAAGTACCTGGAATGTAGCCCCAAGGGAAAGAAGTTGGAAAACAAGAGAGGGTAAGAGATGTGGAAGACAGATTCTAAATGCAGTTCTAGGAGACATTAGAGAGAATGGGGAAGAGGCAATATTTTGATAGATGATAGCTGAAAATTTTCCAGAATTTTTGGCAGACTTAAGTTCTAAGAAGAAAGGTGCACAGGATTCCTGAGCAGGAAGAACCAGGACTAAATCACCTAACTCAGACACTTACTACAGACAGTACTTTAGAAAGACAAAGCTGCATTTAGAACAAAGGAGTAGTCTCTAGAAACAACGAAGAATTAAGGTCAGAAATGTAGGTTAATTAAGCCTTCATATTCAAAAACCAATAACAGTAGTACTGGTAATGATGACTCCTGTGGGGTGTTGAAGAGAAGGTGAAACTGAAGTCATAGCCACTGGTAAGAGGATAGTACACGGAGGCAAAGAAAGAAAAATTCCAAGAAAAAAAATCAGCAACAAGAAGCAAAGGTGCAGGCAGTGTTACTGAATGCCTCTCATTGTAGAACATGGCCTCCATGTTCTATCCCACAGTGCTAGATGGTACAGAATCGGTAAAGAATTTTAGTGGCTACCCGTGAAGGTCTGTGTCATGAAGGTAGACAGACCAATTAACATACAGTCCCATGAATGTTTTTATCTCCTCCATAGATAATATGTTTTCTTTTAAGGTCAATGCAGCATTTGTACCCTTTTGCTTTTAGATTTTCCTAGTGGAAAACGGCAATCTAAATTGTAGTTTTGTACCATCCCACCAGCTTCGTTTTAATTCTTGTGTATGGCTTGCTAATTACTCCAGGGTTTTAGCCTTCTAAAAACGGTGGTAATGAGATTTAGGGGCTTGGTTTTTTTTCCTCCCTCACATCCCAACCAGGCTCCTAATCTGTCTGCCTCGGTATTGCAAAGCTGTTGGTCATCTTCTCATTTCTGGCACCCTTCTCTCGATGTCTCCCTCCTGGGTTCTCATCAGCCACGATTCCTCTTCCCCCTCATCATTATTATTTCTAACTGTTGCAGCTTCTGACCTCTACCACTTTATGCTTTCTTAGTTTCCTGTCCTATTTTTTTTCCCTTTTACCTATTGCATTTTTTTTTTATGCTTCTGGCTTTCACAGAAGGATGCTGGTCTTTTACAGTCATCAACAACCAAGTGAAATATTGATCTAGCATAACCTTCAGGTTTTTTGGTTATCATTTGTTTTTATTTGTTGTGGGTTTTTGTGAATCTCCTGGCTTTGTTAACAAGTAAGTTTTATTTCAGGAGATAAATTGCTTTGGAAAGCTGAGGGCTTCTGGAGGTTGGTCTCTGAACAGCTGTTCCATTATGAACACTATGTTAATAAATTTCTATAAAAATCTTGAAATCTAGCTGTAAATAGGTTGATTGTATACCCAGAAACTCTGCTGAAAAGGTAAATAGTAAAGATTATCAGTCCTTTTGGTAGAGTTAGTTTTTTAAAGATTAATGACAATCTGTAGTAAAGTAATTAGTTAGTTAATTTAAGATTTTATTTATTTAAAGAGGAGGGAGAGCACGTGTGCGAGCAGGGGAAGGGCCAGGGAGAGGGAGTGAGATCTCAAGCTCTCAGCGAGACTCCACACTGAGTGCTGATCCCAACCTGGGGCTTGATCTCTCAACCCTGAGACCATGACCCGGAGTCGAAATCAAGAGTTGGACTCCCAACAGACCGAGCCACCCCAGGAGCCCCTGTTGTGAAATATTTAAAAGGACAATGTGAATAAATTGGTAACACTGTGACGGGCGTGTAGTAGGAGCTTACTTGGTATTTGTTGAATAAATGAGTGATGGTCTAAAGAGACAGCATGCTTTCATGGAAAGAATAGTCAGTGGTTGATAGGACACCAGGTTTCTACACCTAGCTCTGCTTTAAGTTGCTGGGAAGCAATGACTATTCTTTAATAGAACTCAGGGCCTTCATTTTAGAAGTGAAACATTGGGTCTGTCCCATTCAGAGACATAAGAATTTATTTTCCTGTTTCAAGCACTAAATGCTTTTTAGATTTTGAACAGTTCATCAATAGTTTAATGGGTTGTTGATTAAAAATACTTTTTAAATTTGGACAGTTAAGTTGAACCAAGCAATTTTAGCTTCTGGTTATTATTGTTCAGACAGTGCTTCTCGCTGCAAATTTATTCCTTTATTTTTCTGCTGACCACTAAGGGGACTTTTGGATATGAAAACAAAGATAAGAACTCATTTTTGCGGTTTTATGCAATTTACATGTAATTAATTAATCTGTATTATTGTCTTTCACCTGTTGTTCGCATGACCTGGGGATACCATCAATGTCATAGGATTTTCTGTCCTCAAATACTGCTGGGACAGCTTCATGTTCTGACTGAAGCATTTTGTAGAGAAGTCATATGTTTCTTTCTGCATGTTTTTAGATCAGCAGGTCAAAAAGTACAAGATTGTTACTTCTATCAAATTTTTATGGAAAAAAATGAGAAAGTTGGAGTTCCTACAATTCAGCAATTATTAGAATGGTCTTTTATCAACAGTAACCTGAAATTTGCAGAGGTTAGTGATATTATATTTTATGGGACAGTGCTTAGTAATCTTGAAACTACTACTAGATTTAATAACTGTTAATTTTACCCCACTGAGAACACAGTAACTGTTAACAAAACACAAATTAAAAAAAAAAGTTCAGTGTTTAAGTTGTGTCCTTGTAGAAAATGCCTTAGAATTAAGATTGAACTTTCTGGATTTTTGGTGCCAAAGAAAATATAAAGTTAATTTGTAACTTGAAAAATTTTAAGTAGTTTTTGAGGGAAAAGAAGAATTGTGTTTTTTTTTAAACTGTCATTTTACCCAGTTTAACATTTTACCTAAGCATATTAGCCAAACATCAAAAAAGAATGTTTACTTTTCCTTCAACAAGAGACAAAATAAATTCACTTATATTGGTTTGTTAGTGAACAAGTGATAGAAATTATTTTTCTTTTATTGTTTTCTGTGTCTTCATGATCTTAGTGGTACATGCTTGTGGTTTATTTTTATTGAATTTATTTCTGAAAGAATGTTCTGGTAAGGCTTTTAACGGCTACAGTTATTTGTTGAAATAGAAGGAATGGTGTCCTTGGGTGACCACAGTTTCTTTATTATACTTGCCAAAACAATTTTTCTAAAATGTTTATTTTAAATATAAACCCACAGTGGAGTGTTACTCTAGAATGTCATCATATTGTTAGAGCCCCAGGGTTGTTGACCTGCCCGACCTCTGGGTGTCCATGGAATGGATCCTGGACCACTTGAGAACTTGTGGCTCAGTGGTGCTCTGGCCATCACATTCATGTTCGGATCCCGTGAACAGGCCATCCGTGTTACGGCAGAACCACTACTTGGCATGATGACCAGAACTGCTTTGGTTTCATAGGGAAATTTTTTTTCAGCACTTCGATTCTAAAAATACGTTTATCTTGTTTTTAGGCACCATCATGTCTGATTATTCAGATGCCTCGATTTGGAAAAGATTTTAAACTGTTTAAAAAAATTTTTCCTTCTCTGGAGTTAAATATAACAGATTTACTTGAGGACAGTAAGTATAAGATTTTTTAGTTTGTTTTGTTTATTTTTTGCAAATAGGCCAGTCTCATTAATTATGAGTCAGAATCTAACAGGATGCGGTTCTTCTAAGAAGCAATTCAGTATCTGAAGAGCCTAGAAATACTAAGCTAGTACTTCCAGTTCTAGGTGTTCCAAGAAAATAATCAGAGATGCAAGTCAATATTCTATATGCAAATGTATTTATTGTCACATGATGAAGAAATTAGGAACAAGCTATTTGAGAGAAGAGTAGTTAAATGGATTATGGTGTATCTATGCAGTGAAACCACTGCTGTTAAACTTCATGTTTGTGAAGACCAGACAGCATGGAGGTAGTTATGACATAATATTAAGTGAAAAGGGAGGTCGGTCCTTTCTATAAGAGGACCCCCCCCCCAAAGCACACGCACACACACACAGGGTTACATAAATCTGCAGATATAAAATTACTGGAGAAAATTCACAGTGTTGTGTCAGTGGTTATCTCTTGCTAACTGAAATTGTACATGCTTACAGTTTTCTTCTTTATGTTTTTTTGATTCTTTGAATTTTCATCAGATGTTTTCACACAATTCATAATTGTGTGAAAACATTCTAGAATACAGTGTTTTTAAAAAACTGTCACTTGTCACTGTTTTTAAACAATTGAGCACCTGGGTGGCTCATTTGGTTAAGTGTCTGCCTTCAGCGCAGGTCATGATCCCAGGGTCCTGGGACTGAGCCCTAAGCCCTGAATCAGGCTCCCTGCTCAGTGGGAAGCCTGCTTCTCCTTCTCCCTGCCTCTGTCCCTGCTCTCTCTCAGTTGCACTCTCTCTCTCTCTCTCAAATAAATCTTAAAAAACAAAACAAGACAAAACAAAAAACCAACTGTCACTTGATCATAGAAAATGTCTTTTAAAGATATCCCGAGTCCATGGAAATACAGCATAACATTTATGGGGACAGACAGGGGTGGATGTGTTGAGTCTAAGTCCCCAATGAAGCTTACCTTTTCCTTTTAATTTTTTTAATGGAAGAATGCATGTTTAGAGGCCCCGTAACCTCTCTCCCACCCCTGCCATTTCAGCCCCCAGGCAGTGCCGGATATGCGGGGGGCTCGCCATGTATGAGTGTAGAGAGTGTTACGACGACCCTGACATCTCCGCCGGAAACATCAAGCAGTTCTGTAAAACCTGCAACACTCAAGTAAGTTTGACGTCCCTGAATGGAGGTTCTCTCCTTAAGTAGGAAGTTACTGGTAGTTGGAGACATTTCAAGTTTTGGAGAGTTTTCATGATTAACTTGAATTCATCATCAAGAGGTGTGGCTCATGTGTCTTCTGATTCCCCGGGGGGCTGTTGAGAAGTACTCTGTTGCTGTTTATAGGGTTGAGTTCAGTTAGAGGAGGTGGGGCCCATCTGCTGGCGACACTGAGTCTGGCTCACGAGTGACATTCTCTTCATGGTCCATCTCAGGTCCACCTTCACCCCAAGAGACTAAACCACAAATATAACCCAGTGTCACTTCCCAAAGATTTACCTGACTGGGACTGGAGGCACGGCTGCATCCCCTGCCAGAAGATGGAATTGTTTGCTGTTCTCTGCATAGAGACGAGCCACTATGTCGCCTTTGTGAAGTACGGGAAGGACGACTCGGCCTGGCTCTTCTTTGACAGCATGGCTGATCGGGATGGTATTTTATTTTATTTCTATTTATTTACTTTTTAAGATTTTACTTACTTATTTGAGAGATAAAAGAAGAGAGAGAAAGGGAGAGCACCAGCGAAGGGAGGGGCAGGGGGAAAGAGGGAAGCAGACTGCCCGCTGAGCAGGGAACCTGACCCAGGGCTCGATCTCAGGACCTGGGACCATGACCTGAGCTGAAGGCAGATGCTTAACCGACTGAGCCACCCAGGTGCCCCCAGGATGGTATTATAAGAACTTCTCTTCTACATGTGGCACCGTTTTAGTTTGTAATGGGATAGAGTTCATAGAGTATAGTCTGTTCTGAGTAATAGAATAGTGTCTGTGGAAAGCCTCTCAGGAGTATGTTGGTGCCGGAGTCTTTCTATCTTGAAATGCATATGCGACCCTGTCACTGAATTGAGGAATAATCGCATTGTGATATTTTGACACACATGTGGTTTTTATTAAAGGAAGAATCCTAAACTTCTTATTTTAGTGCTGAGAGGTTTTCCTTTCAGCTTCCATCTCCTTTTACTCTCGGGCTCCTCTCCTTGTCCGTACCTGCCATAGTCGCCGTGTTGTCTTCTAAATGATGAAGCAAAGAATAGAAATTAATTTCTTCTTTGGAAAAATAAGCCTATTTTGCATGTAATGTTTCTTCCCGAAATGGGGAGTGTGCTGCCTCTTCTGGGCCGTGTTCGAGGACGCTTCGGCATAATTTAACAAGCACCTAACGAGCGCGTGTGCAGGAACAGGGGCTCTCACGTAGCTGGAAAGCATCCGGGGGTCGGACATTTGGAAAAGCCTTTGAGAGGCTGGGCCGGGAGAGCCTTTCTGGGAGCCCCTAAAACCACCCCAGCGTTGTCCTTCAGTCTGACGATGTGTGAAACAAAGCCTTGCGAGCCTGGCACAAATACGTATTTAAAATTTAGGGAAGTGAAATATCACTCATTTCGCTAGATGTGCTCTAAACCTGATGATCTCATGGTGGAGTGTCCAGGTCCTTCTGTCTGGGAAGGGACACAGGACGTGAGGAGTTGGTTGTTGTGTGATTACGTATATGGAACCCTATTCCCTCACTAATTGCAGAGAAGCCGATAAAATAGGTTTTGGACTTCACTCAGGATATGCTTCCTTTTACTAATTTTATTCCATTGGCCCCAGGATCCTTTGAGAAACCAAGAAGTGAGAACACTAAGACTTAAAAGGACCCTTGAACTTCTAGGAATCAGAAGTAAAATACGGTCCTTCAGATCTTGGAAGGCAGCCGCCGCTAAATTTAGAGTTGTAAAATCACTTTGGTAGGTCAGGGCGGCCAAGGGGTTTAGAACTCGCCTGCCCTAAATAGGGTTCTAACTCTTTTCCTCAGGTGGCCAGAACGGCTTCAACATTCCTCAAGTCACCCCGTGCCCAGAAGTGGGGGAGTACCTGAAAATGTCTCCCGAGGACCTGCACTCCCTGGACTCCAGAAGGATCCAAGGCTGCGCACGAAGACTTCTCTGTGACGCGTACATGTGCATGTACCAGAGCCCGACCATGAGTCTGTACAAGTAATAGGGCATCTGGGCAGGGGCGGCGGCCGGAGGCACGGTGGTCCGCTCTCATTTGCCCCGAGCTGCCGGTTTTGTTCCGCGTCCATTGCCGGCAATGGATGTCTTTGTGGTGGTGACCCTGCCGAAAAGGAGTCCTGTGTTTAAAAAAAACCCATTGCTTTTGTGTTACCGAAGTATTTAATAAGAAGCATTTTGCACTCTAGAAAGTATGTTTGTGTTGGTTTTTTAAGAAGTCTAAATGAAGTTATTAACACCTGAAGCTTTAAGTTAAGTGCATCGATCCTACGATATTTTTGGAAGCATAAAATTTTAATTGTGACAGTTTAAAACCTCTTTTAGTCCATTGAGGATGTAAATAAATGTGTCTTCTTTATGGACCAAGGATATGAAATCATTTTTCCTTTTAGCTATTGGTTGCCTTGAGGAAGAAATATGTTGGCTTTATTCAGAGTCTGCTTTCAAACCAGTTATGATAATTGTGCCGAGCTTGATTTGTTAATTCTCTCTTATATAATGCTGAGTCCCGCATGCACGCACCCCGCTGAGCTCCTGTGTCTCTGCTGTAGTGGCCAGAAGAGTACTTCCATCCCTTTAATGGTGGTGTTTTCTATTTGTTCTGGTTTTGAGGCATCTCAGTGATTTTTGTCATAAAACGTCTATTTTTGATGTAATTTTCCTGGGGGATTTGAATATATAGCAGTTGAAGCTCTTCATTCACACCAGTAACCGTCAGCTGAGAAGTTTGGTTGTTGTTGTCGATGTTGTTTGGTTGTTTGTTAAGGCTCTCTAAGTATTTTATGGAACAGGGCACAGTGAATTTTATGAAAGGGTCGGGGTGATAAATAGATTTCTACACAAATATATTGCTCATCAGAAAATAAAATTGAATCTGGAAAACTCGTGAAGATCTCCCTGAAGAGATGTATTGGCTTTCTAAACCTCTCCTGTTTTGAGGAGGACTGTCCAGAGCGTAAGCGAGGTCGGCCGGTCCGCTCACTGAATCCGGCTTGATTTTGCGGGAGGTCATGGTAGTTACGGGTCCGATACGTTACGGAAATGTTTGCGGCAGCTTCGTCGTCCTCCTGGTGAAATACGTAGAACATGGATGTGTTCTTAGCTCATGTCCACAGCACGTGTCTAGAGCACAAGTGGATGTTGTAGACTGGAACTGCAGATTGTAAACGTCCGTGCCATGGAACGTGCTGTGGTCTGTGTTTTCTCTGAGTGTCCTTTTGTGGTATTGTTGTCCTTCTGGAAAGACTTCCTAACCACGCAGAAAGAGAAGAGTTGTCATGTGTATCTAGCACATGACTTCCTAAAACATTTAGTGTCAAATGAAAGTAGAAAGAGTCTTTACAAACCCCGCAGTTAGTTTCTTTTAAGTCATGTTTACCTTTGGTCCTGTCATTCCATTTTGCTAATATTTATTAGCTTTATAAATTGTAGTAAGGTACAAAAACCCTTTCTTTCATCTTGTAATTTTTTTCATTTTTGAAATGAAAAAGCACATAAATTTTGCATGAGGTTTTGCTGAATGCTTGAGTGGGGCTGGGAGGTGGGTACTGGGTCAGGGGTTGGGGGTACGGAACCCAGGCCAATGTGGCTGGCGCCACTCCTGTCCTCCTTGGGAAACAAGGGAGGGGCCTGGGGAGCATGATATCTGAGGTCTCCCCCGGCTCTGACCTTCTGCAAGACCGATCACCCCTCAGTAAGGCGGTGTTGAGTGAATAAATGGATGAATGAGCTTATCAATGTGATTTTAAAAAAATTATCTGGAGGAATGACCAGGAATCTCTGTCTAGGTAAGAATGGATTTAACACTTAAAAAAGAGAAAGTTCCTTTTCTTTGAAACAAAACACACGTTCAAGAAGGTCTGTCCTACCCAGCCTCTTGTGGCAGAAGGCTTGAAGAAGACTCATCTGGATGCATGCATGGGGTTTCCCCCAGGATGTGGAGGCTCTTTCCTGGGGGAGGGGCCGCATCCTTTAATGATTTCTAAGATCTCCTTCAAGTGGAACCTTATGTCCTTTCACTGTTACCTGGGGGAGGGAGCACTCAGTAAGGGGAAGCTGGGGCCAGGCGTGGTGTTCTCTGTGGAGGGGTGAGGCTCTTCCCCTGGCCCTGGATGGTCCTTCTGGGTGGTCCCCTCCTCGTCCCTGTCTCAGCAGAGCCCATGTGGCAAGTGGGCACTCTCCATACAGGCACCTGTATGGCACCTGTATGGTGGCACCTGTATGGCACCGGTGGCTGGCACCTGTATGGCACCGGTGGCTCATGTACCTGGTAATTTATTTAATTTTTAGCCTTAAATTTCCTTTAATATTTTCCTGTTGGCTTCTAAAATGTTTTGGTTATCCCTTTTTCCAAATCCTATCTAAAATCTAGATGGCAATAGAGTAGAATTATTTATAACATGGTTTATGCTTCATAGCTACAAATAGAAAATGTAACAAGTCCTTTTCGCCCACCTCCCAACTAAATTCACACTTGTAAGTGTGTGTGTGTGTGTGTGTGTGTGTGTGTGTGTGTGTGTGTGGTGTGTGTGTGTGTGTGTGTGTGTGTGTGTGCGTGCGCGCGCCCGCGCATGTGCTGCAGGCTTAAGGGGGAAAAGAGGGAGATGGAGGGAGGGGGGAGGGAGAGGAACCCTGTCGTGAGGTAGAGGCTAAGTGTGTTTGTCCCTCACAAGCAGCTTTATAAAGGAGTTACAGTTTGACTCCATCCCTGAAAGAATGTTTTGTAAGACTGAGAAAACACATGGAAAGCCAAGAGAAACAGTAACAGAAGTCAGTGACATATAGTTGTTAGAATTGCTAAGGATGACCTCCTTAGAATAGTTTAGGATTTTTGTAATTCATATTTGCCAAAGCATCGTAGGTGAATGGCTTCTTTCTGTCCCTTGGATTCATTTATTTTTTTCACCTAACCCATAATTCAGTAACAAGAGAAAGGCATAGTAATTAATCTTACGCAACTTGTATCGTCATGCCGAGTCCTGTTGTTTGAACTTGGCGTCTTCTTAAGTTCAGGCTTTACTCCCCACAGCCAACTAGATTAAGCTGCACCTGCTCGGCCAGTCGGAGACAGAGAGGTGAGCCGAGAATACAGCATTAGGCCTTAGCTAAGCAGCTGCCCGCCAGTGAGTACTTAGTGGACGTTTATTACTGAGAACTGTGCCAGAAGGGATAGGAGACAACATCCCTGCCTTCGAACAGCTTAGCGCCTACTTCTGACCACAAGGTTCCTACTCCTGGTCAGTGTAAGGACACTAGGTCTGGGACTCAGTAACAGATCCGGGTCCACCCCTTTCTCTGGCTCTTGCTCTGTTAGCCTTAGATGACTGCTTCCCTACTTTGGACCTTCATGTCCTCTGTATAACAAGGGGGTTGGACTATCACATTTTATGGAAAAAAATACAAACTTCTGGGTCCCAGGCCATACCCGCTGGATCGGACTCTTCAGGAGTGGCGTCTAGGGGGGCTGTGAGTAAAAGGCTCCACCAGGTGAGCCCGATGACCAGCCAGATTTGAGAACTACTGAGCTAAAAGATCTCAAAAATAGCTTTTATGTGGCTGTGTGGTTGTGTAATGTTATGGCATTCATTATTTTACATAAATGTGGGTAATTAGATGTTTATCACATTGTTTATCTGTGTTTACATATGAATTTATATAAGAAATACATTTGAGTATATATATACCTCAACCCACTGTTTCCTAGAGGTGTTAGCAGTCTTTGGAACACACACACATCTTAAGGGGATATTTGATATTATTTACCTGGACGTTTGTCTTCCATTTTATTTCTTTAGGGGAAACTGAGGCTCTCTGTGGGTACCAAAGAAATGGAAAAACAAAACTCTTGTGCAAAATTAAAACATTATTTCGTACTATCTGCGACTTGATGAAAATTTGAATGTCAAATGAGAAGATTTTTTGTCTGGGGTAAAAGTCCTCTTATCATGAAGCAAAATGTCCGTGTTAAAGTAGGTGGAGTATAATGTTTCAAATTAAAAATAAGATCTCCTTCCCTGGGAGTTAGTGATGTTAACAGCACACCCACGGTTCCCCGTCAATGAAAATAATACTTGAGTCCCCCAAGGCATGCTGGGGGCGTGGAGGAGGAGAGCGTATTCAAATGGAAACCAGCGTGCCCACGGGAGGGTGGAGGCTGGAGGACGATGGAAGGTAACCCCCTCCAAGCCCATGTGGTGCATGGGGCCCCACAAGAAAGCAAGGCCTGGTCTCTGTGTGCCTCCTGCGGGCCTTGTCACTTGTCAGAGACTAGGCTTGTCTAGGGTTGAGGCTCCCAGCAGGGGATTTCCCTTGCACTTGTCTGTGCTCCTTCCAAAAGTCTCACTGGAGAGAAAAGAGAAGAAAGGATGCTTCATCTTACTGTACATCCTGAGGCAGCGGCAGGGTCTCTCTTGAGTCAGGGAGCAGTGCTGAACAGCCGGCCAGCAAACATGGTGGAAGGCAGGGGAAGGAAATGCGGGGGGGAAGGAGCCATTCCTTCTCCCCGATGCTGGTCAACGCCGGCGTTTGTGGGCTGTCACTCCGGAGCTCAGCTTGATTTCCTGACCCTCGGGTTGGACCGTGTTCATTTGCTCACACGTCAGAGTCTCTCATTTGCTCACAGATGCTGGGGGAAGGGTTGGGGAGGGCAGAGGCCAGTGATGGGGGTGGGTGCTCCTCCCAGGGACCACACACCTCCCCTCTCTCTTGCAGTCTTAAACACTGTCTGCTCCTGTTTTGTGCTTTTTTCTGGAGAGATTATGTTGGAGACTCCACCGTCCTTGGTTTTGTTTTACGAAATGGCCTATAGTACTGTTGAATTTTAACTCCAGAGAGTCCAATGTCCTGTCACAAACATTCACTTTTTTTTTTTTTCAATCCAATTTGAAACTTCCCAGGGAAGTTGTGGTTATTCATAAATTGGTGTAAAGGAGCACATTTTGTACTGCATTTCGCATATCTGGTGTCTTGTTCAGCATTTTTTTTTTTTTTGGTCTAAAGAACATGCTGTATTTATGAAGATATTCTTTAAAAAATAACACCCCATAAAATATCCCTTTACTATCAGATTGCTCTGATTTAGCCTTAATTTTGTTAAATTTTTTAGAGATGAATGAAGTGCTGCTGTGGAAAGAAATGTACTATATATTATTTCTGTATCATTAAAATTAAATTTTTATGGTTCCTTTTCCTCGATTTCTTTGGGGAAGGGTTTCGGGTTACGGGAAACTGGGATTGAGTACAGCCTCTTATGTTGTTGCCGGTGCCAGGTGGGTGCCCCCTTAGGGGGGGAGAAGCTGTACCTGGAAGTGCAGCCTCTGCCCTCATTATGGCCGTTCTAGAAAACCTCACAGACTTTTCCTGCTCTGGGCCATGTGCCAGTGGGTTGCCTCCTGACATCACGGTTCCCAGTAGCCTCTTGAAGTAACTGGGCATTTCCGAGCTCTGGCCCTGATGAGGGCTGAGTTCTGCTAGTCTCTAAACCACTCCAACTAGCAGTTGCCCTCCTGAACCTCGTCGTCTCTGAGCATGGGCACAAAGCTGTCAACTAGAATAGTGCGTCCCGGTCCTCCACGGCTGCCAAGGAGGCCATTCAACACTCTGCTGTCCTCTCTGACCCAGAGAAGTGATCTCAGGATGCGACGCAGGCTGACACTCTCATCTTCTAGAACAAGGCTTCCTCAAGAATTCCTTGGAGTTCATTCAGGTCCCTTACTGCCAAGGTAGGGAAGCCAGAATGGTCTAAGTGATACTGATAATAATAGTACATTCAAGAACCTTCTTGTTTCAAAAGCCTCTAGCAGGACAAACACACCGTGATCCAGAAACAGTGCCATTTTAGCATCCTTCGGTCAGACTCCAGGGTTTGTGTGCTGTGTCCTAGGTGCCATTCTTAGGGGGTCTGGGTAGGTTAGTGTGGCGGTGAGGGTGTAGGCTCATGTGCCCACCTGTGGGGAGGGACCACCCAGTGAAAATGAGTCCCGGTCAGAGGAGAGCTGAGCGGCTTGGCAGAGAAAGCACTAGCCCATTCTAAGCCTCCCTTCCTGGGGCCAGGATGGGTGCTCTTCTGACTCTTCTGGGAAGGCAGGTCATCCCCCATGAAAGCCTGCAGCTCTCAGTCCCACCTGTATGCCAAACTCGAGCACGGAGACTTCAGACCTAGAATGCTGGTCCCTGCCCAAGCGATTGGGATCTGTAGGCAGGGCCCGTCAGGCACTGGGTATTTTTCAAAGCTCTTTACATCTGTCCCTCTTGCAGCAAAATTGGGAGCCACTTGTTGGGAGGACTGGGGTTTTTTGAGAGATATAATCTACTTGTCATTCCCTGGTGGAACTCTGCTCCGAAAAAAGAGGATTGTGAACTTGGCCAAGCTCCCAAGGGGACGTAGAAAATCCCTTGTGGGGCTCCTGGCCTTGACTCTGGAGAAGGAGCCTTGGAACTATATGTTGGACGTGTTCTGGAGGCAGAAGAAAGCCCTAGGAAGCAGGATGAATTTCACTCCTTCTGAAGAGGGCTTGAACAGAGGTACCCTCCAGGGGCATGATGATGATGCTCTTCTCTCCATTCAGGGAATATTCCAGATGGTGTGGAATCTTAGATGTCATAAACAAGAACCAACCCCTCTTGCCTGGCTGATTAGGTAAGAAGTAGAGGAGTTCTCAGAAAAAGTCTTGGGTTTGGGGGGTCAGCCAGTATGGCACACTGTGGACAATCACGTCTGGGCGCGTTGCCAGCTTTGGAAGACTTCTGCCATGGGAATTGTCACTGGAGGGCCAAGTAGTCCTTGACGGCTAAGCTAGGAGTTAGGTGAGTGAAGACTGATCTGGGCAGCACGAACAGAGAGGAACCCAGCCAGCAGTGACCTTCATCCCAGACGCAAACTGTACCCGCCGCGTGGACTCTTGAACTTCATGCATCAAACTGTACCCGGACAACCCCGTGTCTGTTTTAAATACTGCTTTTTCCAGAGTCGCTTGTGGTCACCAACTTGGCCTGGGCTGCCTTCTTGAGCCCCTCTCCCCCACTCCTCCCCTCTTTGTGAAGTGCTGAATGGGACCGTGGAGGTCTAAGTTTGTGGGTGCCAATCAGTGGCAGACACGGTCTCACCAGCCTGTGTGGTAGATGAGGTCAGGTCTCAGCCCATGATCCGTGGCTTCCTCGCTGCCCGTTCTGAACAGCTAAAGGGAAGCAAAGCTGCTCCCTAGAGTGGGTCAAGCTGGGGCTACCATCTTGCCATCTACATTCCACGCAATTCTAAACAAGTGTGTGTTTTACTCTTTCTGGCCATCTCTGCAAACTTCAGACTATTTTGTTTAGCTGTATTTCCAAACCATGCCCTGTAGGTCGCCCCTTGTGGGTGACCACTGCAGATGGAAAGCTGAAGTGCAGTCCAGGGTTTCTGCTCAGAGGTCGAGTCCTCCCAGAGGCCTTCTTCACAGCCCATGTCAGCCGGTGGTGTGTTGGTAAATGTTTAACAACCAGCTCTCCAGGGAGAGAAAAAGCCCTGATCTGTAGCCTTTGCTGATTTTGCGGTGTAAATCCTCTCACTGTGGCCAGTGGCGAGCTCCCAGCGTGCCGTCTGCAGGTGGATTTGGAAAGAGATGCAAGTAGGATTACACATACATATATACCGTTTCCACTGACTGGATAGAGACCCAAGTACCTGAGCACAGATCGGGGCAGCAGCCACAGCCCTTAGACCAAACCCAGCTCACTGCCTACTTCTGGAAATGTTTTATTGGAACACAGCCTTGTCCATTCCAATTACACATCTACGGCTGCTTTTTCCCAGTGGTTACCACGGAAACTGTGTGCCCCGCTTAGCCTAAAATATTTACCGTCCTGTCCTTTACAGAAAAAGTTTGCTCACCCCTAGCATAGATAATTGTAAAATGTAAGATAATTCAGAAGCGATGAGTTTTAAACCGAACTTATTTAATGAAATTTAATGATAACTTTATAACTTATTAGCTTATGTAATTAAACTTGGAGAATAGATGTGTTTAAGAACTGGCTCTCAAAATTCCTGAAAATGTAGCAATCAGCTTCTGTGAGCCAGCTCCGGGTTACCAGTGGTCATCGAAGGTGTGAATGTGCTCACTGTGTGGCCCCAACACTGTTCATTCTCTCCACGGCACCTCTGGTTTACTGTGGTCATTAGGGCACTGGACCTAACGGTTTATTGTGGTCTCTCTGCACCAGAAGCAGGGACTTTTTCTAGGTCCCTCAGTTCCCTTTTCTTAGCACTTTGAACACAACCCTGCACACAGTAGGTGCTCAAACATTTCCAGAGTGAAAGAAGGAAATTTTAGCCTTGAATGCGTGGAAGCCAGCCCATTCACTGTGTTGACTTGGCCTGAATTAGATCACCACCCCTACGTTTTTAGAGATCATACAAGAGGTCCCCGCCTCTGGTTCCCCGCATAATGTTTCCGCTGAGACGTAGCGCGATCGTACGATTTCCCTCCTAAGTGTTTATGGACTTGAGATGAACCCATGCCTATACAGTGCTTAGCACAGCTCGTACTCAGCAACCCCTCAGTAAATGGTCGCCAACAAGCCGCCGAAAACCGTCATGGTAGTATAATCATGAACTTGAGAGACAGGCTGCCAGTCTAATCAACACGTCTCTTTCCACCTTGCTTCTCCCTCCGCGATCTGGTTTTCAGGTCATAATCTCAAGTCTTCAGATGGCTTTTCCAGATTTAGATTTTCTTATGCAAGCCGGTCCTCTTGGCGCAGCACTGCCATCTTGTGGTCCTAGTAGGTTATGGCAATGTCCCGGGTTTTCACTCCCCACTCCGCCAGCAGCCAGGTCCCAGGTTTGGGAAGCAGCAGGTGATTGTTGAAAGCAAATGTGGCAATGAGTCAGGGGTTACATACCAGGTTACTAATTACATCCAGGAGGGTTTAGGCTTCGTCTGTGTCATTTGAGGATAGCTGGCTCATTTGGGGCATTTCTGCTTGGGCCTGTCCTCTCCCACTCTCTCAGTCTTTCCTGTGTCTCTCAGTCTACCTTTAGCTTTCACGTGGATTTCTGTTTATTTCAGATGAGTTAGTGCCATCTACTGGGCGAAGGCCGTAAGGTCGGTTGTGAGATCTCTCAGGGATCTGCAGAAGAATGAATTTACAAACCTGTGGTTTTATGGGAAGAACACAGGCAGATAAAAGGATCCTGATGTCAGGCCTCTTAATTGTCGCACATTTCTCTCTTCACTAGAAACATTCTTCTATGAAGGAAGGAGGCTCGGGGAAGGACTGTGAGCCTAGTGACTACTATACTGAGGTTAGTACGCCTACAGTTGTTAGGGTCTCTGTGTCACATTCTCATCAGTGTTTCTGAAAGGGTGGTCTGCGGACCACCGTGCATCCAGGTCAACCAGGGCCTTAAGAAGTCAAGCTCAGAGTCCACCCCCTGCCACTAAACCGTGCAGAACCATACTCTCAGAGCAGGGCTCTGGGATCTGCATTTTGAGCACCACCCCCCTTCCCCTGCCCTAAAAGAAAAGTCTTTTCTACCTTTGTAGAAAAGACTGCTTTCTTTCAGCAAAATCTGGAAAGAATTTGCACTTGGATTTAGGCTTTAGTAACCTGCTTTGTGTGCTAGTGAGAACACACATCTCTTAGCAAAGCCATGGCTCCCACCTTCGCTCGTTCTGTGTGGTGCATTGTTAACACCCCAAAGCCCCTGGGCCGGTGCCTGGCACATCACAGGTGCCCCTTCTGACACTGCTGCCCCTGCCAGCCATGTCCCCCCACTTCCATAACCCCATCCTCTCTCATTCCTGCTCTGCACCTGTTTTGAGACCCGGCCACACACCTGTGTGCAGGTTTAACACCAGGCTGTGTTGGAAAGATTCTAGGACTGGTGGTCACCATCTTTCTGGATGGCTTTTCTCTGAACCTCAGTTTCTCCAGTAATACAGGGGGATTGGACTCTAGTCTCTACTGTCCTTTCCAGCTTCGACATTTTAGGGTTCTCCTGCTTTATAAGCCCCCCTCCATGTTGCACTCACAATGGCGTTTGGCTCTGGCTTCTGTACGGACGCCTCCTCGGACTACTGACTAATCTTTTGTTTCGTTCTTCCTCAAGCCCCCAATCCTAAACAGTTATACGCAGATCGTGAATGACATGGGTGTTCAAGACAAGCAAGCTTATTTTATTTTAAAGCATTAACGTTTTGTATGCCCTATAGAGAGCAATTCTAGTGCTAGGACATTTTTTCTAAGGACATGAGGCTCATAGGAGCAGCTGAGATTAGCTCTAAGAGTCTGGGCAACATGGTTTGTAATTGACAAACTTGGAGGTGCAGGACCTTGATGAATTCATGGTGTGGCTGGACTACGTATGTGGTACTCTGTGGCCATCCAAGATTCTTCTGGAACACCGTCTTTTTTTAATGACATAAGCAAAGGTCTACGATGTATGTTTTTTTAGTTGCAAAAAAACCAGGTCATAAAAACTTACCTAGCACATCTGACTTGCCTTATAGAAAGATTTCTGTGAATGTCCTGAAAAGTTTGCGAGGAGGGACCCCACTTATGTTTTCAAGTTTCCCCCGTGTCAGAAGGACCCCAGTTGAGACCCACGGCTGACTGAGTGACAGGGCGTGTAGGGAGGGTGGCTGGGCAGGGGCCATACATCAGATGGACATACTGGCTAAGGGAAAGTTTGGGAACTGTGAGTCAGATACTGTGAGGATGTTTGGGACTTTGTGGTAGGCATTTGGGAGGTCATTTAGCTTGAGGAAGACCTCGGTGCACTGCCACCTGTTTTGCAAGCAGATGACTCCCTGCCCTGCCCCGCTCCTCGCAGCCCTGGGAGGAAAGCCACTGGGAGTGCATGGGGAATGGGAAGACCAGAGTGCTTTTCCGACCCCAGGGAGGGAGTGGATGGCAGCTGGCACCCGAGGGTGAAGCCGCCAAGACCTCACCACATTAGAAGTGTGGCAGGAGGGCACACTGGGGGTACTGCCCATGGCTGGATCCAAACAGAAGCTGTTTGTCCCAGACCCGCAAGGCTGAGTGAGGGGTCTGGGTGGGGCAGCATAAACCTCCCGGATCCGCCTGGGGAGACTGAGGCAGCTGAGTGATTGTCTGATGTACAGTGGTGAGCGAAGAGAACTCACCACGCTCTGTGCATTTTGGTGTGACGCAGACTCAGGCGATGGCCCTCGGGCTTCCTCTGCTCCCCTCTCTCCTGGGTGTTCCATCCTCTCTCTCTGGCCACCTGGAAAACACCCTCATTGCCTTCCCCTTACCCTCCTAGTGGCCGGAACACAGAGAGAGCTTCATTTTATAGGCGGAGAAACTGAGGCCAACCGGCTCTGCTGGGATGCTCCTGGGGGTGCTGCATGGGATCTGGGAGCCTGAGCCAGCCTCTCCTGGGGCTGTCCGCGGAGGCCGAGAGCACAAAGGCTGCTGCCTGCCTCGTGGAGGAGAATGGAGAGGGAGAAGGAGGGCAGCCCCCCCATTCCCAGTGATGCTGCCCCTTCCCAGCCTCGTGTGCTCAGGGCTTGGGACGGGGGCCCTCCTGACCGAGGCAGTGAGGCGGGAGCGGCAGCGTGAAGGACAGTGGTGGGCAGGACGGTGTGTCTTGGATGCCCGGAGCAGGGGGCAGGAAGGAAGTTTGGGGTCAACCGCATTCCTGTGGGTGGCCTAGGGGCCTGGGGTGGGGATGAAGGCATGGGGGGCATTGGGGTGGAGGCTGGGGAGCAGGAGGAGCCGCACTGGACTGTGTGGCCCTGGGTCCTGATGGGAAAAAGGCTGGGCTCTACCCTGAGCGAGGCGTGTCTGCGCCCTGCGCCTTGGTGTCCCCGGTTGGTGAGCCTCGGACCCTGCGTTCCTATGTGTACTCGAGCTTGCCAGAGCCTCCTCCCAGTTCCCAGATGAGGACCAGGCAGAGCCAATGGGACTTGAACTCGGGGCTGCCTGGCTCCAGAGGCCTGGCATTGGCTCTAAAATAGGAGTAGTGTTGGAAGGGGGGGGAGTCCCAAGACCGTTCCGTTGGCTCCCACCTGCTCCTGCTTCACGCCTGCCGGTCTCTGCTCCAGCCGGCTGCCCCTCCGCCGGGAGCCGAGCCTGCCAGGTGAGGGCCCGATCGGATGCTCCGTGGGTGTGTCCTGCTGCTTGGAACCATCCTCTGGGACCGGCGTCCCTGCATGGCAGGGCTGGGCTGGGGTGGTATTCGAGGATCCCCAGGCCCCCTGCTGCAGGCAGGGCTCTGTGTGGCAGCTGAGAGCAGAAGCCTGGGTCCCCAGACTTGTGCCAGGCCTGGGGAACACTCTGTTGTCCCCCCACCCCGCCCCCCCACCCTCTGGGCGCTTGTCTGCATGGGCTTCGTGATCTGCCTCCTTCATATCAACTTCGGGGACCCTTCCAGCTCCCCCCAGTTCCTCCCCTGACCCTAGTGGCAACCACTATTTTGACTTCGGTTGCCCTGGCATTTTACCAGGTTTTGGACATCATGTGAAGGGAGACGCAGCTCCGGGACGCTTCGTGTATGTCTGTGATTTCCACCCGCTCTACTCGGCTACGGAAGGCCCTGTTAGATAAATACACCGTAATTGATTTACCAGCTCTCCTGAGGATGGACATTCGGGCTGTTTCCAGGCTGGGGCCATTATGACTCTGTGGCCAGGAACCTTCCCGAGCATATGTTCTTTGAGGCTGCTCGTGCCAGCCCAGCTGTGGATGCCTCATAGTAGATGTGGGGTCACTGGAGACAGGTGCGTGTTGAACTAG
Source organism: Enhydra lutris kenyoni (assembly GCF_002288905.1). Classification (NCBI taxonomy): domain Eukaryota; kingdom Metazoa; phylum Chordata; class Mammalia; order Carnivora; family Mustelidae; genus Enhydra; species Enhydra lutris. The sequence goes on from NW_019154138.1 coordinate 3,980,324, forward strand.
CGGATTGTGCCACATCGTTTCTCAAGGTGGCTTTCCAATGTGCACCCCTCCACCCTTTCCTTATTTTTCAGTCTACGTTACGGTGCTGAAACAAGGAGGCCGTCAGACCGGGGGACGGCTCCAAGGCCCGGCAGCCTCACTGAGCCAGCCAAAGCCCAAGCCGGAGACCGTGTGCTGGGCTTAGAGGACATGAGACCCAAAACCCGCCAATCACAAACAGCCAGCGAGGCTCCCCCAAACCAGGCAACTGTCCAAGCAAAGCCCTGGCCATTCCCAGCGGGTCCCCCTCTTTGCCTCTGCACTATCTCTGCAGAAACCTCCTTCCCGGGCTGGAGCACCCCTAACCACCTTCGTTCTGGTGCTGCCTGATCCAAATGGCTGGGCCCTCCAATAGACCCTTCAAAAAAAAAATTTTTTTTTTACGTGCCTCAGTTTACCCCGACCACCAATTTTGCGGAACTGTTGTTTACATACTGTATTTTAAGGAAGCAGATGAGTTTTGACAAACTTTCTCTTTGGGTTAAAGTTTAGTTACTTTGTTCAGTTACCTCCAGCTCAGTGTGTGTGTGTGTGTGTGTGTGTGTGTGTGTGTGTGTGTGTGTGTCTTTTTTCTAAACCCAGGCCCAGCGCAGAAGGAGAAAACTCTCTAGAAGTTCAAACTGGCAAGCTGGCCTTGTCTTCAATACCATTAGCCTCAGGGCCTGGCTCTTCGGAGAGGTTGAGATTGGGTCCAACCCTTTGTTTTAAAGTTGGGGAGCCTACGGTCTACACCATGGGGCCTCCCAGTACTCCCGGGGCATCTAGTTCATGCAGTGAGTTAGAGACAGAGCTGGATTGGAACCTGGAAGAGCCTGAAGGCTTTGGGCTGGGCGGATCTGGTCCTGGATGCGAGCTGGGCTTCCCTAAGTGACAGGGGCTGGGATGGCCCTCGTGCTGACCTTCCCCGGGATTCTGGGGCTGTCAGGATTCCCCAGCCTGGCAAGGGGCCTCAGCTGCTCCCTTTGCAGCCAGCGGTCTGTCTCTAGCTCCTGGTTTGATCACATCGTCTGTCACCCATCACCCATAGCTCACGGTGCCCTCAGCAACAAGGCCTTCCAGCTGCAGACCAGCTCCCCCACCGCCCCCGTACCCACCTGCCTGCTTCCTGCCTCAGGTTAACACAGGCGGGAAGGATTCCAGACTTCTCCTGCAAAGATGCTGTTCTCACTTTCCTGAGTGCAGAGGAAGGCCCTGCGGCCTGCTCTTATCCCCTAGGTGATCACACCCCAAGACACCCCCCCAGACAGCCCCAGACTCCTGGAACGGCCCCAGTGCTTTATGCTTCTCCGTCAGGTCTGGTAATGGGGCCACCAGTGAAAGCTACGCTGTCCCCATCCCCTCTGCACCCCTCACAGGACACCCCTAATGGTGGGGGGGGGGGGGGCTGGTCTCTGTTTCCTGAAAGCCTGAATGATCCACAGAAAGGTCCTTCTTCCTGAGCATCTCCCAGCCGAGGATTCTTCTGTGCTCATGCTGTTTTGGGTGTCAGAACTCCCTGGTGCCCCTTCATCCACAGGCCTCTGAGGGCCCATGCGGGGTAGGGAAGAATGTTCACCACCTATACAAGGGGGAGGGGGTCCCGGGCCAGGGCTCCTCAGACACCAGGCAGATAACAGAAGGAAGGGAAGCAGGTTGGTGCTGTGCAGGCAATGGGAGAGGCAGAGAAGCAGGCCAGAGTGGTCTGATTTTTCAAAGTCAGGAATTTCCAAAAGCAGCGAGCTCTCCCAGTTTGTAAAAAGGTGGCACAAAATGGAGTGTTTGGGTTTGTTTTTAAACACTATATGTCTCCCCCCACCCCTGCCCCCCGTTTGTGAGCGCTGGCCGGGACCCTGGGTCCCAGCCCCTCTGAATCCATGTTCCTTCAGCCCCGGGGCACTGGCCGGCGGCAGCAGGCTGCAGAAACCCGAGGCTGGGGGCTTGAATTCCGACTGCCTCTCCTCGCCCCTCCCTTCCACCCTCCAGCATGCCAGCTGTCACATCATAGCGTCCCCGTAGTGGGATCACCTTCCTTTCTGGGAGCCGGAGCTGGCATATGAAATTTTGATCAGATTGCCTTTTGAATGAGTTGACTGTCATGAATAATAGGGCAAAGGGCGCCAGCATTGTGTCCTAACTATAACGGTTCCAATTAATTACGGGTTTAATTAGCATACAGCGGGAACAGCCCTGGAAAATCATACTTCATGGGTTACAGATGCGCTGGCAGCTGTTACATGAAGGGTGATACCGGGCTGGGGTAGAGATAGTTATTAATAAATTACTCCCATTGTCAGAGACCCTTATTTATACAAATTAGCAGGGGATACATAATCAACTTTAACTGTATAATTTATAATAATTGATTTCATTTTGACTGACCACTAGTCAGTTACCAAATACCCTCGGAAGAAAAATTGCCCTATTAGGGTAAGTTTAATCCTAAACATAGCTAATGAATCCTATTACTTTAAGGTCATATTTGAAGCTTTTGTTAATTGTCAGAACCATTTTAAATTGATTAGAGTTAAATTAAATCAATGTAATGTTTAGAAAAACAATATTTCTAATGGATGAGGCCAGGCTGACCTCGAATAAACATATTTATCAACCGATTCCCGGTGACGAGAAGGGGAACAGCTGGGCCCATAATTCACATTTGTCTATAATATGGGAAATGTCACCAGGCAATTAGTTATGTCAGGTAATGAATAGGGAGCATGGGGACTCCCCTCTGGCAGCTGGGGTGGATGGGGGTAGAATGTTCTGGACACAAGTGGCTGATCCCCTCCTGATGGCCTCCCTGTCCCCCAACCTCAGAGCAGGGATCGAAGGCGGCCTCACTGGCCCTTTTCCCCAGCAGTCGCCTGGCCCCAGAGGCCGCTCCATCCCCTTCACCTGCCTATCTCTGGACATTCTGGTCTTCCTCCAGGAGCTGGACCACCCCTCTCACCCCTCCTCCTCCCTCAGGATTCACATCAGTGTCATTGCCGCAGGAAAGCCTCACCTGATCCCAAAGACTCCATCAGGTCCCCCAAGTAATGGCTCTCGGGGCAGCATGGGCCCCCACCCCCGCTGTCAGACTAGGTGAATATCTGATGGCCATGGCAAGCTCTGCAGGAACCACCAGGTGGCCTTTCCCAGCGCGGGCTCCCATATGTGGATGGCGAACAGGTGCTCCGTGACCACTAGCTGAATGCATGAAGGAATGGGCGACCCAGGACGCTGGCCTGCTGCTCTGCATGTCCTGGCTGACGAAAAGGGTGCCATCAGGCACTCCCTGAACATTTACCCAGGCCAAGCGCTTTACATGTCGGCTGCTAGGTTTTGTAAGGTGGGCACTGGTACCCACATTGTGCAAAGCAGCTGAGTCACCCATGTTGTCTCGGCCAGAACTCAATCTCAGGTCCGAGAGATCACCAGAGCCCTTTCTGGGGCCTCTGTCCAATCAGGAGGGCTGCCTGCAGGAGGTGGTGTGGGGAGACTTGAGGGAAGGTTTGGAGTTCCCCAGGGGGCAGGGGGGGTGCTCTAGGCTCACTCCCGAGGGAACAGGATTGAGGTGGGAAGAGCAGAGGTGGAGGAGAGGAAAGAGATGGCTTACTCCAGTGGCCGCCTGCTTACTTGCCCAGCCCAGAGGGATGGTACCTGCGGTGGGGCGGTGGGCAGGCTGGAATTCCCGGGGGGACATCTAGACGTCGTGTGGGTCCCCAATCAGAAACTTATTCAACTGTTGACTTCGGTGGTTCACTCTGGCCTCAGTTTCTCAGGCTGTAACATGGGATCCCGGCCACTCACAGCTCAGAGGGGGGGCCTGGAGCCCAGCCCTGCTTCTGCCACCCTGGCTGGGCCAACACCGAGTACAGGCCAAGCTGACTGGTTGCAGGGGTGGGGATCTCCCACTTCATTCTGCTTCTGCTTGGGACCCCGGGGCGGAGTGGAGGAGGCAGGCAGGCTGGGATCTTTGGAGTCTACTAAAGCCTGACCAGAGACCCCTGAACACACAAGGGGGCCCAGGCTCCCTGCCTGGGGAGATAGCTTTGAGAAATCAGTTGGATGCGACTTTGTCGTATCCCCTGAACCTGGCAATTCCCAAAGCTCTTATGTCCCCATCACCGAGAAAGGCAAAGCATCAATATCATGAGCCTCTCCTCCCAAACGAGAGAACTTGGGCCAAGAGGGGCTACACAGCTTGTCCCCCGCCGCAGGGCCAAGGGTGGGCTGTGCCGGAAGTCAGCCTCCTGCCTCCGATCTTTCTAACGCTGCCGGGTTCTCCTTTCCTCTAGGGTGTGGCCAGCCCTCTGCCCACTCGCGCTGATGACCAGACTGATGGGGGAGACGAGGGAGCAAGGCCCCCAGCAAGCCACGTGTGTCGGTGACAACCACAGCAGACGGGGACCGCGTGCTCTCCTGGGGCCCAGCAGTGTTTTCTATATGCTTTCCAGATATTGTCATAATTAATTCTCACAAAAATTAACAAGTGTTTTTGGCTTAATCATCCCACTTTGGGGATGTTTCCACTGAGGCACTGACAGGTTAATATTCCGCCCGAAGCTGCAAAACTCATAAGGGGCAGAGCTGGGATTTGAATCGTGGTCTTGTTCCGGGGCTCGCGCACGTCAGCCCTGTTTGTCCTCTGGTCAGGAAGACGATTTCTGATGAGCTCCAACAACCCCGTCTTCAGTCACAGCTTCCTTAAATGGCTGTAGGTTTTTCTCATTAAGAAGCATTTCTAAAAAGCAGATACACCCCAAACTGGAGTACTTTGGGCAACAAAATAACGAGCTGCTGGGCTGGATTATAACCCAAAGGATAGAGTCAATATCCAGGAGTCCACACTGATACACATAAATGATTTATAAATTCCCCCTTCCCGAAAATGACAAATAACACAGAGCTGGGAGGTGGGCCTCCCTTTCTTCGAGTCAGGACTGCCTCAGGGATTGGCTGTTGCTACTTTTTTTTTTCATTATGAACATATAATGTATTATTTGTTTCAGGGGTACAGGTCTGTGATGCATCAGTCTTACACAATTCAAAGCACTCACCATAGCACATGCCCTCCCCAGTGTCCATCGCCCAGCCACCCCACTCCTTCCACCCCCTTCCCTCCATCAACCCTCAGTTTGTTTCCTGAGATTAAGAGTCTTTTATGGTTTGTCTCCCTCTCTGGTTTCATCTCGTTTCATTTTCCCCTCCCTTCCTATATGATCCTCTGTCTTGTTTCTCAAATTCCTCCTATCAGGGAGACCATATGATAATTATCTTTCTCCGATTGACTTATTTCACTCAGCATAATACCCTCTGGTTCCATCCACATCATCACAAATGGCAAGATTTCATTTCTTTTGATGGCTACATAGTATTCCATTGTATATATACCACATCTTCTTTACCCATTCATCTGTTGATGGACATCTAGGCTCTTTCCATAGTCTGGCTATTGTGGACATTGCTGCTATAAACATTCAGGTGCATGTGCCCCTTTGGATCACTACATTTGTATCTTTGGGGTAAATACCTGGTAGTGCAATTGCTGGGTCATAGGGTAGTTCTATTTTCAACATTTTGAGGAACCTCCATGCTGTTTTCCAGAGTGGTTGCACCAGCTTGCATTCCCACCAACAGTGTGGGAGGGTTCCCCTTTCTCCGCATCCTCGCCAGCATCTGTTGTTTCCTGACTGGTTAATTTTAGCCATTCTGACTGGTGTGAGGTGGTATCTCATTGAGGTTTTGATTTGTATTAGGGATTGGCTTCTGAGGAACAGAGCGTAGATGGGAAAGAACAGCACATTCCCGGGGGAAGCTGGCAGACACTGCTGATTACGTGACCAGGTGACATCACTCTTGTGAAGCCCTGGGGCCCTCCTGTACCTGACATGGTGACGGGAAGGCATGTCACCTCTCTGCTGTTCTTCCCTCAAACCTATAGCCTCGTCTGATCACAAGAAGACATTAGAAACACAGACACCTGACTGCTCCTCCTCAAAAGTGGTCAAGTCACAAAAACCAAGGAAAGTCTGAGAAACTGTCACACACTTGGGAGATGTGCTGATTCAGCACACTAGGGGATCCTGGGTGGGGAACTGAAGCAGAAAGAGGACATTTCTGTGACACCTGGTGATCACCGGATAAAGTCTCCTTCTGAGTTAAGAGGATTGTGCCGGGGTTAATGTTTCGATGAGACAAATAATACCCTAGTTTCTCTAACATGGAGGGAGATGGGACGAAGGGTATATGGGAACTGGATGGTCTTTGCCAATCTTTTGTAAATCTAAAAATATTCCCAAACAAGAAAACTTCATTAAGAAATTACTGATATGGGGCCCAGGGTGGCTTAGTTAAGTGTCTGCCTTCGGCTCAGGTCATGACCCCAAGGTCCTGAGATTGAGCCCCACATCTGGCTCCCTGCTCAGTGGGGAGTCTGCTTCTCCCTTTCCCTCTGTCCCTCCCCCTGCTTCTGCTCTCATTCTCTCTCAAAAAAAAAAAAAATCTTAAAAAATAAGAAATTGCTGATATAACCATATAGTTTAAAAAGATGTCCAATAGTATGAAAGTGGAAAGTGAGCCTCCCAGCCACTGGTGCTCCTCAGTTCCCAGTTCCCTTCCCGAGGGTTAGACATTTTTACCAGTTTCTTATTTCCTTCCAGAAATCTTTTCGTGAAGACACACAGGCAAATAAATATCCACCTGCCTTTTCGGAGCACAAACGGGACACGGTCTGCCCTTGGTCCCGCGCGTGCTCTCTTCCCTGAACCCCATAACTTTAGTCTCTGTACGCAGCTGGGTTGTGTTCTGTTGTTTTTGTCCAGCATTCATTTCAACTTTGAGGTTGCTTCCAAACTGTATGGTTTTTGTCCTTCTTCCTTTTTAAAAAATAAGGATCGGTATATGATAAGAGAGACACTTTCTGCGTGCTTTCATCATGTAATAAGCTCTCTCCAGCTGTCTTGAGGGCCTGGCCAGAAGCCAAGGGGTCATGGAGGGGAGAGAGCTTTCCTTTATGGGCTCCGCGTCCGCCCGTCTCCCATCCCTCTGTCATTGGAGGGACCCGTGTGTCGCTTCGAGAAGAGGTGGCTGCGGTGGGTAGGAGTGTGGCTGGGAGCAGGGCTCTGGGCAGGCGGGCGGCCAGCAAGGCAGTGGGGGCCACAGGGAGGGGGGATCCCATTTATTGTCTACGGCTCTTGCGTGTGTCAGGCGCCTGCTAGCCTCGTATTGATCTGTGTCTCCAGCGAAGGAAGGGCACTTTGAGCAGCAGACTCCAGAAGCAGAAAAAGTTCGAGTCTGACATTTCATTCTGTAGGAGGGAGGGCGCGGAGCGGTGGCAGGTGTGAGAGCTAGCGGACACCTGAGACCTGAAGGCGCTCCTGTGCACGGTGGGCCCAGGCCAATGCGGGGCAGGACGGCTTGGTTCTCGCAGGTGGGGGAGGCACTGTGAACGGCAGCCTTCTGTCCGCGTCGTGGAGGTTGCAAACTCACAGTCTGCGGGATGTCTGCAAACAATTGGGGAAGGTGGCCACCGTTTAAAAGAAAAAAGTGGAAGCTGTCACGTAAAATCTGGATATCCAGCTTTTCTTGGAAAACTGGAAGAGTAGGCCTGTTGGGGCCTGTTTTCTAGAAGGGCGACCAGGGCTTGGAGCTGACAGCAGAGGGCTCCAGGGACAAGTCCTTTGCGCTGTGGGTCTCCATGTCCCCACATGGCCACTGTGTCTGAGGCCTGGACACCAGCGATAACTGAGTGTGCCACCCCTGGCATAAAGAGAGGGGCCCCTGGGGTCCACAGATCCCATCTCCAGGGAAGGTCAAGGCTGGTCTTATTTTTTTTTTTTTTTTAAAGATTTTATTTATTTATTTGATAGAGAGAGATCACAAGTAGGCAGAGAGGCAGGCAGAGAGAGAGGAGGAAGCAGGCCCCCTGTGGAGCAGAGAGCCCGATGTGGGGCTCGATCCCAGGACCCTGGGATCATGACCTGAGCCGAAGGCAGAGGCTTTAACCCACTGAGCCACCCAGGCGCCCCAAGGCTGGTCTTATTTTAAGCAGAAGGAAGAGAAGGGTGCAGGGACGTGACCTTTCCTGGGCACTGACATTATGTGAGGCCCATTCAAGGCATGTCACAGACACATAACTGATTCTCCCAATGCCCTGTTGGTGGGTTCTTAGTTCCATTTTACAGACGGGAGAACAAAGGCTCAGAGAGGCTAAGACTGTACCTATTCCTGACACGTGGGGCAGGGTCTAGCCTTAGGCAGGCCTTCTGTAAGCTTGCCGTCTCCAAATAAGGCCACATTCTAAGGTGCCGGGGGCGAGGACTGTCACAAATTGTATTTTGGAAGGCACAAGTCCACTCCCAAAAGGTGGCTTGAAGACTCAGCTTTATTTGGCCAGATGAGTTCCCGTTACCGGGCTCTCTCCTCAGTGCCACGGCGTTCGTTTGACAACATAGGTCGGGGATAAGTGGTTTGTCACCGTCCCCCTTTCCTGCTCTGTTGGTCAGAGAACTTCTTATTGAGCCTGGCTGTGGTCTCGGAATCCTAGACACGGTTCTCCCAATGGCTGCTTCTGCTCTGTTCCTCAAGTCCGACGCTTGGCCTTCTTTCTGCTTGGTCAGTTCTGTCTCCTGTGCTTGGACGCCCTCAAGGCCCCATGCAGGTGTCTGCTTTCTCCCTCTGGGAAGCTTTCCCTGATCATCCATGTGCCCTAGAAGCACCAGTTCTGGAATTTTCCCTGTAGGAAAGGCTCTAGTTGGAAGGAAGAGACTTGGGGATAGATTTGTGCCAACTTTGCTCACGAATCAGAGACGCTCCATGGTTTCCCTCCAAGTAAGGGTGAAGGGCTGATGGGGAGGTAGGTAGGGCCCTGCAGGTAGGGTCCGCAGCCCTCACTCCTTTGTCACCCCTGGGCTTGTGTCCCTAGTCCTCCCTTCATTTACCTCGTTTGCTGTGTCTCAACATTGTTCTGTTTGCCTGTGCAGTGGATGAGAACCTCCGTCGGATGGAAAATGACAAGTCACCCTGTTTTGCCTCTGAAGGAAGCCTGCAGCCTGTTCCTGAGGTGGTCTGGGGGAAGGTGGGCCTGACCCAGGGTGGAAGGGAGGCATTCTCTTCTCTCCGGGATTGCAGACCCTGCAGGGATATTTATTAAGACCTGCTTTCTCCCTGCTCTGAAGAAGTGGGGGATATTAGCCTCGTCCTGCTAATGACTTGGGTTTGAGATTTCAGTCTCAGATGGGGAGCCTTCCGGAATGGCTCTGCAGAGGACGGGTGGGGGACAGGACAGATTGCTCCAAACTCATTTGTCCAAAGTAGAGCCCCGGCGTAATGAGCTCAGTAGTGGCTCCCCAAAGAGTTTTTCCACCCTGAACCTCAGAATGTGACCTTATTTGGAAAAGGGGTCTTTGTGGGTGTAGTCAAGGTAGGGCTTTTGAGATGAGACCGTCTTGGATTTGAGAGGGGCCTAAATCCCGTGAGGAGTATCCTGAAAGGGGAGAGAAAAGAGGAAGACACGCAGAGTCACACAGGGAGAAGCCCACTCGGAGGCAGAGGCCAGGATGAGAGGAAGGCTTCCAGAAGCCAAGGAGCGCTGGCTCCCAGAGGATGCTGGGAGATGCTGGAAAGCCTTCTCCTTCAGGACCCAAAGGAGCGTGGCCCAGCTGATAGCTCCCTTAGGACCCAGCCTCCAGAACAACAAGGGAACACACTTCTGTGGCTTTCAGTGAGGCAGAGTATGAGGTAGAATAAGAGGTTCCTAGCAGACATCTCTGAAGGGAGGTGCGTTGTCCTTTGTGTCCCTTCAAAGCTTCCCAAGGAGACCTGGACCCCGTCTTGTGCCAAGCCTTCTCTGGGTCTGCCACCTAGCATGTCAGACCCTGGTGTGGCCTCCGTCTGAGGGCCTCTGGGAGGGAGCACAAGAGAACACGCTTTTGGTGGGAAGCTGTGGGGAGAGGGGCAGTATGGGGAGTTGGCAGGAAGTGGTGGAGTGGTCGTTGGGAAGAGAAAAGGGGGCTGGAGCTCTAAAACCTGGGGTCCCCCAAGGTGAGACTGCCATTCTTGTTGGGTGGGGTGTGGGGCCCAGAGAAGTTTGGATGGCAAATCCTCTGGGTTGGCCACAGACCCTAAAATCCCACTATTGAATCCTGGGAAGAGCTGTTTTCTCCCCAGGTCCTGTCGTCCTTTCATAAATCGCATCCATAATGGATGGTTGGTGACATCCGACTTTGGTTTTAGAGGCACATTGAGAAGTTGCTTGTGGCTCCCTCTTGAGTACACAAACCTAGATTTCTATGAGATTTCTCTCTTCATGTTTCATAGGTGCCTTGCCTGCACCCATTCCCATGACAATGTTTCAACCAAATTGCTGCTACAGAGTTTTCATTAGGTGCATTCAATTTCTGTTCGAATTTTTTCCCCACTCGTATTTAATGAGTTGAATATTATTTAGGTCCTATTACGGGAACACTGGCATAATGGGTTTGAGAGCATACACAAATGATTGTCAATCATCACGCAACCCAAACTGGGCGGCAGAAGTGAGATTGTGACCCACTGAGACCTTCTCAAACTTCCACGTGCAAAGGAGTCATCGGGGATCTGGTGAAAATGCAGGTCTGACTCAGAGCGCATGAGCTGGGGTATGGGACTCTGCATTTCTGTCCCGCCTTCCACAGACATGCTGATCCTGCTGGCCAGGGGGCCTGGGGACCACGTGTGGAGGAAAAGGCAGAAAGAGCAGCATCTGAGCCTTGGCCGACAGTCACTGGGTTCCATGGTGCAGAGATGCGGAGGGAGAGCCTCGGTTAACCAGACCGGTCAGTGAATAGAGGTGCCCAGGACTGCAGCACGGAGCTGGTTTCTACGTTCCCATACTTTCCGCATCTGCTGAGTCCACTCCCGGTCTGGTAACCATGGGGAGTAAATTGCTAAGCAACTGTGAGCTTCACGGTAACAGCGTCAGCTCAGGACTTAGCATGTACTTGGAGCTCCTTAATCTTTTGTTAGGTTTATTGAGGTAGAATATGTGGTAGAAACCATTTCAAGAAGTGAACAGTTCCACGAGTTCCACTCATGTATCAGCCGCCACCCAGATATGGAACATTTGCTACAGCCAAAAACTTTCCTCGTCAATTTCCTCCCCATCCCAGCTCCTGGCAACCGCCAATTTCATTAGTGTTCCTTTTGTCTTTTCTTGAAAATCATATAAATAAAATCCTACAAATTGAGTACCTACCGTAATGCTCTGGAGAGTCTTCCATATTATTGCAAAGATCAGCGATTCATTCTTTTTTATTCTGAGCAGGCTCCCATCACAGCCATTCCTTGGTTAAGAGATGTGGGGGTTGTTTCTGGTTTAGGCCAATAGAAATGATACTGCCCCAAACATTTGAATATAGGACTTGGTGTGGACGTGTTTTCATTTCTGCCCCGCGTGGAGGGGCTGGATCATAAGGTCAGAGTACATATTACGACTTTTTCAAAGCCCTGCAAGAGGTTTTCCAAGAGCATGCTGGTTGCTTCATATTCTTATCACCATATGGATTAACAGTCTTCATTTAGCCATTCTAGTAGGGCTTAGTAGTATCTTACTGTGGTGTTAATTTGTGTGTCTTTAATGAGTAATAACATTGAATATCTTTTCATGAGCTTACTTGCCATCCATATCTCTTTCTTGATGTAGTATCTGTTCTCATTTTTGCCCATTTTTTTCTTGGATTTTTTTCTTTTTTTTTTTGGTCTTAGTATTGAGTTGGAAGAGAGTTCTCTATGTATTCTAGATTCAAACATTTTATCTGGTGTTTCTCAGTGCATTTTAATGTCAACCCCCTTTTCACCTCTCAGGAAACTTCTTAGACATTTTTTTTCCTAATGCCCTATCATGAAATGTACTACCATGGATATATTGTATATTTGTTTGTGCACTATCGCTATTTAGAAGGCCACACACCACTGTGACATTTAAAAAATTTTTAGGGAGCCTGGGTGGCTCAGTTGGCTAAGCATCTGCTTTCAGCCCAAGTCACAATCCCAGAGTTCTGGGACTGAGTCCTACATCGGGCTCCCCGGTCAGCGAAGAGTCTACCTGTCTGCTTCTCCCCTGGCTCCTACACTATCTCTCTCTCAAATAATAAATAAAATCTTTTAAAAAATTTTTTAAAAATAAAACATTTTTAGTTTCCAAAGAACCAATTTTTGCTCCCATGCTTTAATCAGATATGTGTTTTTGCATATATTTGCTCTCAACCTCTGGCTTGTCTTTTTATTTTCTTGACACTATCTTTTGAAAAGCAGAATTTTTAAATTTTAATTTTGAAGAACTCCGATGATTTCTTTTTCTGATTTGAGTTTTTTGTTTTCTAACAATGATTTGTCTAAACCCAGATCACCAACATTTCTCCTATGTTTTCTTCTAGAAGTTTCGTAATTTTAGCCCTTCATCTAAGTTTCCAATCCGTTTCAAGTTACTTTTTGTAGGTGCTACAATATAATGGTCGAGGTTTTATTATTATTATTATTATTTTGAAAGGAATGACCAATTTTTTTTAGCACCATTTATTAAAAATACTATCATTTCCCCATTCTCTCTGGCAAAAATAAATTGGTCATTATGTATGGGTCTATTTCTGGACTCTTAATTCTGTTCCACTGATCTATCATTATGTAAGTATGATACCATCTTGGTTATAGTAAATAGCCTTATAGTAAGTCTGAAATTAGTATGATTCTTCCAAAGATCAATTTTTTTTTTCCCAAAATTGTTGTGGCTATTCTAGGATCTTTATCTTCCATGTGATTATTTTCCATGTAAATGTAGAATCTGCTTCAAAATTTCCACCAAAAAACCTGCTGGAATTTTGATTGGGATTGAATGGGATGTCTAGAAATATTAGAAGGAGAACAGACATTTTAATAATATTAAGTCTTCTGATCCATGAACGTGGTATGCCTTTGCATTTATTTTGTCCCTAATTTTTTTTCCTCTCAACAATGTTTTATGGTTTTTAGCACACAAAATAGCTAGATTGATTTATAGCTATTTCATATTTTTTGAAGCTATTATAAATGGTATTTAAAATTTTTAATTCCATTTCTAGTTCACAGAGATATAAATGATTTTTTTGTATATTGATCTTTTATCCTGTGACTGTGCTAAACTCACATAATAGTTCTAATATTTTTTTCATTGATTTTATGGTAGAAAAAAAAGTGATGGTAGAATTTTTTTTTTTTTTTAATATAGGTGATCCTATTGAATGTGAAAAGATTCCTTTTATTTCTTTTGTCTTCCTTATCGCACTGACCAGGCTCCCTAGTACAATGTTGAAGAGAAGTGGTGTGGATCTCCATTGTTAGATCTATTGACATGACCATTTCATTTTTTTTTTCTCAGTCTGTTGATGTGGCAAATTTATACATTTTTGAGTGCTCATCCAATTTTTTCATTTTTGGGATAAAACCCACTTAGTCTATATATTGCTAAATTTTATTTGCTTGTTTTTAAAAAGTATTTTTGAATCTATGTTCATGAGGGACATTGATCTCTAGTTTTCTTTTCTTGTAATATCTTTGTCTGGTTTTGATATTAGGCCTCATAAAATTAGTTGGAAAGTATTATCTTTTTATTTTCTGGAGCAGTATTATTTCTTCCTTAAATGTTCAGTAGACTTCATTAGTGAAGCCATCTAGGCCTGGAGTTTGTTTGTGGGAGGATTTTAAACTATGAATCAAATTTCTTTATGGAAAATTTTCTGTTTCTATTCAAATAAGTTTCAGTAGTTTTTTTTAAAAAGGCATTTGTCCATTTCATCTAAGTTATCAACTTTATTGGCATCAAGTCACTCCTAATATTAATTTATCATTTTAATTTCCATAGTAGCTGTAGTTATGTCCCTGCTTTCATTCCTGATCCTGTCCATTTGTAGCTTTTCCCTTTTTTCTTAATCATCCTACCCAGAGGTTTATTGGTTTTATGGGTCTTTTCAAAGAATCGTATTTTGTTGTCTTGATTTTTTTCTATTGTTTTTCTGTTTTTTATTGTATGGATGTCTGCCTTAATCTTTATTATTTCCTTTCTTCTGCTTTGGATTAACTCTCTCTCCTTCTTCTAGTTCTCTAAGATAGAGCTAAGGTCATTAACTTTAGACCCTGCTCCTTTCCTAAAGTCAGCACCATGTGGTCTACCAAGTCATATGGGTCCCAAGGCAGGGCTCCTAGGACAGCCTGGACTTGGCAGTAAAGCCTTTCCTCCTTTGGTCTCACTGAAGACCAGCAGCCTTCCACATAACTCAATGAATGGGCAGGAGCAGTCTTCCTCCATCATCTAAATGGGTCTAACAAGCATTGAGCTTCTTTCCTAGTGGTAGGAGATACACAGGACCATCCTTTGTGCTTTGTGTTGGAGGGGATGTTCCACTGCCCCAGGTAACTGGATCCTTAAAGGCTTTGCTGGTACATACCTCTGAATCATTTACTGCTGATCCTTTGGAGAATATGGATCTTACCAAGGCATCCAGAAGACTTACCTCTTCTTGCTCATCTGGTTGGTTTAACATGATGCCATTAAGACAAGGAACTAAGGTCAGGTTTTGTAAAGTGTCCATATGGCCCAGGTCACTTCAGATTATATTATGCTATGAATCAGTATTACTATATTCCAGGACTGTTGTAGATGAATGCTATTTTCCATTGGATGTAAATGCAAACAGCTTGGCCTCCTTGTTTGTATTCAGCATGTGTAGTGGGTTGAATGATGGGGTCTCCCCATCTCCAAAGATAATCCATTTGGAACATGTAATTGTGGCCTTCTTTGGAATAAGGGTCTTTGCAGATGTCATTAAGTTAAGGATTTCAAGGTAAGATCATTTGGATGAGGATGGGTCTTAACGGCAAAGATTGGTGTCCTTAGAAAAGAAGGGAAAGCTGACACACAGGGAAGAAGGCATGTGAAAAGGGAGGCAGAGGCTGGAGGGAGGTGTCCACAAGCCCAGGATTGCCAGTGGCCACCAGAAGCTGAAGCGACAGGGAAACCTTCTCCCCTAGAGTCTTCAGAGGCAGGTGGCCATGCTGGCACCTTGATTTTGGACTTCTGGTCTCCAGAACTGAGAGAATACGTTTCTGTTGTTGTGAGCCATCCAGTTTGTGGTCAGGCATCACGGCAGCCTCAGGAACCTAACACGGCATGGGCAAGGACACCTTTGCCAGCTCAGAAATTGCAAACCACACACCCGAGGCTGGGTCGATCTGCTGTAGTAAATGTACCCCATTTGGCACAGGGACCGCAGTCCGGCTACTGCTGGGTTGAACCTTTCCTCCACCATCTGCAGCTGGAGCTCTGGCATCTCTACTTCAATGAATGTGAGCAGATCATTTTTTTTTTTCCAAGCTGCCAGGAGCGCCCCCCCCCCCAGCTGTGTATTATTAGATCCATTTCCGGGAGTTGAATTCTGTGTCAACCAATGTGGCCTTAGGCAGCATCTCATTCTGTGCCCCTTCAGCACCCTCAGGATCCACCCCTGGACAGACTGTCCCATCCAGCAGGGATGTGTGCACCAGGTCCTGTGGCTCCCATGACTTATAAACCCTCCGGTCCCTTAGTGGGCTTAGCACAGGTGACTCCTATGGAGATCGGAACTTCGCCCGGTAGCCAGGAGGAGCGGTGGCAGCAGATCCGAGGAAGGGCCCACACCGTTCCAGAACCCCAGCTGAGGCTTTTTGGATCGTCTCCTTGCAAGGGTGAGGGGGCAGCATCTGCAGACCCAGAGAAGTCAGAGTTCCAAATGCATGGACTCTGCTGACTCCAAGTTCAGAGTCCTACACCTTCCTTATCAGGAGCCCCTCTTGGGTGTAGAAACCTCGCCCATGCCAAGTGTTTAGATTCCTCTGAGGCTCTCTTCCTGGTGGTCAGCTCAAACATCAGAGCTCTGGCACCAGGCAGTGCCCCCCTTCTGCCTGTGGCCCAGGCCACAGGTGGACCACGAGTGGCTGCCTTAGCGTCCTTGCTGCTTCCTACTGCATGCGACAGACATTTCTCTGCCCCCCCCCCCCACTGATCTGCTGTGGTTTCCAGACAGCTAGTGATTTCGGAATCCCATCCCCTGATTCTGTTTCCTAGGACCACTCCTGGTACCAACCGTATTAGCTCAGGTCCCAGAGAGGCAGAAGAGGGAATGTTCTAGAAAATACACTGCTGACAAAAATTCGCTCTCACCATGGAGCTGTGCATTCCAAGACTATAAGACTCACCACCTCGTAGAATAATTAGTCTCGAATTCTGCTCTCTTGGAGTTTTGTGGGGTCTCTAGGGTGCTGCTGTCCCCTCCCAGTGCTCCTTCCTGCATCTCTGCTGTGCAGGGTTGGCTGGTCATGACCCCCAGCTGCCGCTTCACTGGTGCACTGCCCTCAGCGGATGGGAGGGGGCACTTGACCCTGGAAGCTAAACCCCAATGCACAGTGAGGGCAGCCCGCAGCCCGTGTCTGGCTGATCAGGGGGTCCTGCAGACTCTGGCCTCAAGGTAGACAGCTGCAGTGTGATTTCTGCTTCGGCGCTCCCTCCCTTTGCTGTGGCTCAGGCAGGACTGGGCTCTCCTGAGGTGAAGGTCATGCCCTGTTCTTTTGTCTCTCTTATCCTGCTTGATTTGCTCCCTTGACAGCCTTTGCCTGAAGAGAGAACCTTCTCTTTTGGGCTCCTGTTGCACAACATGGAGGTGGTTCGGTCTTCTTCAAAATCTTCAAAATCACTTTACTTCCTCTGTTCCCTGGCCTGGAGTTACTGATGTTTATGTGTGTGTGTGTGTGTGTGTTTTCACACAAATTCTAGCATGACCACCACCCTTTAATACATGCTGGCACAATGTTGTTAAGCGATTAAAGTATATTTTGAACTGCACAGTCAGGTAATAATAATGCACGTTAGCCGCCAAGCTGATTGTCAGAATCTGAGATGAGGGGGGCGGCTGCATGGGACGCCGGGTCATGACAAAGGACGGCGGGTCCTTCTTTCCAGCCGGCGGGAGAGCCATCGCTGTGCTGCAGTGAACAGAAATGCCGTCTCTGCTCACGTGGTCTGCTAGCTTGGAAATGACACGATTCCTAAGGAGTTGTTCTACTCCGTGGGGAGGGAATTTCAAATTTTGCATGTCACCTGGAGATACTATTGTTCTTATTGTTACACGATTTCAGAATCACTTCATCCAACGTCACGTCAAGTACAGTGCTTTCTAGATTTGTCTTTTATATCTAGCTTCTTGATAAGGTAGGAGTTTATTTCTATACATGATGTGAGGTAGGGATTGATTTTTTTTTTTCTTTCT
Organism: Enhydra lutris kenyoni; assembly: GCF_002288905.1. Lineage (NCBI taxonomy): Eukaryota > Metazoa > Chordata > Mammalia > Carnivora > Mustelidae > Enhydra > Enhydra lutris. The sequence goes on from NW_019154138.1 coordinate 3,997,636, forward strand.
CCAATGGAGGGCCCGATGTCACAATCTCATGTATGGGAAACTCCATCATTTCCCTGATTTCCCCTACATACCCATCTGTGTCTCTTTCTGGACTTTCTCTTCCACTTCTCCAGTTTCTTTGCCTAATCCTATCCACCTCACGTGATTTTAAATACTTTGTGGTCTGTTTTAGTATTCGGTAGAACAGATGCCCAAACAATTGTTTTTCTTTTCACATGTTTTTCTTGGCTCTTCGCTTGCATTTTTTCTCTTTCAGGTGACATTTGGCATTGTCTTGTCTGGTTCCATAAAAAATCCCGCAGGGACAGTGATTGGGGTGGTGGTGGATTTATAGTTTAATTTGAGGAGATTTGACATCTTTACAATATTGAGTGTTTCCATCCAGGTCTATGGTTGTGCCTTCCCATTCATTCAGGTCTTCTTTTATGTCCCACTGTAAATTTTTATAGTTTTCTTCTCATAGATCCTGAGCTTTTCTTGGTAGGTTTATTCCCAGGTATTCTATATATATTCTATACATATATATGTAGAATATATATGTATATATATGTATATGTATGTATATATGTACATATATATTATATATATTATATGTATATATAGATATCTATATATATAGATATTTCTAGTTTTTGGTTTTCACTGTGAATGAGCCTGGAGGGTTTCTGGGATTGTACTTACATCACGGCAGGATTCTCAAGGCTTGAATGGAAAGAAATGTTTCCAACTCCTGAGCAAAGAGGCTGTACCTCCTCTTGACAAGTCAGAAGGCAAAACTGACTGCAGACCTGAGTTCGTTTTCTTCAGCGAGCAAGCAGTCCTCGGCTTCTGATCCGGGCTCGAATGTGGTGGCAGCCTCCTGTCTGGCATGCGGGGGGCAGCTGGGCTCCCTCGGCACCCGTGATGCCCGACGCCGAACACGGTTATTGTAACCAGTCCCTCTGCAGCCGCTCTGAACACAAGGGGACTTTGGGTCTCTGCTTCTTTTCTCAGTAGCTCTGGCTCCGGTGGTTTTCTCTGTGATTTCCTCCGCTCCTGCCAACCCCCTCCCGGCTGCTCCCCATCCTGCAGGAATTGTGGACAACTGCTCCAGCATGGTCATAGGCTCCCTCTGTCTCTTCTAAATATGGCTTTCCCTTCCAGGGGGAAGGAAGAACAGGGAAAGATGTTCTGGGTGTTCATTTTTCTTAAGTCGGGTTTGTTTTCGCGGGGTGGGGGGTAAGTCGAAGATGCAGGGAAGAGGTGTTAAGTGATGGCAGCTCTTTCCCTTCGGGAGGAGCGGGAGGGGCTGGGTTCAAAGGTAGCCCAGATCCAGGGCAGGCACAGGTGTAGGTGTGTTCATGGTAGAACGTGAACTGTGTCCCCATTTGTTCCTTTGGTAGTTCTCAGGGAGGTAGGATGGATGTGAGGTTATCACGCATTTCTGGTCAAGGCAGGAGGGTTCTCTGCACAGGCTGATGGGACAACCACAGATCCCACCTGTCCCCAGCTGGGTGGGGGGCTGTGCGGGGAGCCGAGGTGTGCCCTGGGTTGCTCACTAGACAGGCTCTGGCTGCCTACCTGTGTACCTCACTGCCAGAGAAGCAGGAGCTGTTCGAACCGGTGAGGGAACCAGGCTTTTGGAGGGCACAAGCCGCATCTTCTCTCACTGGCCCCGAGCTGGTGCTAATCATCCACACTGAGCCAGATCACAAGGCAGGACTCTCGGGAATGTCCCATGGAAGCCAAGGCTTCGGCAGAGAAGGGAGAAGAAACCTGTACCAGCTCGGACAAGTTGGAGAACTTTAATGTGTGACTCGTTCTTTTCCAAAATTCCTCCCCCCCCTTATTTAATTTTTTTTTTTCAGAAAACGTGTGATTTTATATGCTTTTCTCTGCATGTATTAAACAAATTGCACAGCTGAATAGCTTTTCTTAAAACCTGGACATTCACCAAAAAGAAGTTTGCCAGCACAGGCAATTAAGCTTTCTTCTTTGAACAATGGACTGACTGACTGGCACATTTGAAATGCAAGCGTGTTTTTTTATTCCACTGTTCATCCTTCAAGCTGATAAACAGCAACAATGGGAAACAGCTGGGACAGGAAAACATTCGAGTTTGTATTTTCAAAGCAAGCAAGAAAGAAACCCGTCAGTGTGGGCCAGATCCCGTCTTCCGCCTGAGGGCGAGCCGGCATTTGGGGAGGGAAAAATACTATACATATTTCTAATCAAACATTACATATTTATTAATGTGCAGCTGGTGCATTGTATTCCGAGGCTTGGTGGGGGGGTGTCTTCCCCCACCCCCACGCCACCCGCCTTGTTCTTATAATGTGTCTTGTCTGGCAGGCTGGCATTGTTCTCCAACTGACGTTACTTTAGAAGAACCCAGAGCTGCGTACATTTAATAGGAGTCATGGAGACAATTGCTCTCGGAGCAGCTCGGGTCCCCATGACGTCGGTGCCATCTAAACCTTACTTTCTGTTCTGAGCGCCGGACGGGTGGACAATGGAGGTATTTTTGGACAGGTGCACTGGGGATACCATATACGGGGAAGTCCCCAGTACCTTTTGCCGCCACCCCTGTCACCTCACACTGGGGTCCCTTCAGTGAAAGACACAACTCCTGCCCACATGTCTGTGCCCTTTCGGAATGCGGGAGCAAATTTGATGCTTATTGAGATTAAACTTGCCGTGCATTTCGTTGGGAGCAAGGGTTGCATCTGTTCATTAGGTGGGGAGGTTCACCTTGTCAATTTCCATCGAGCGCTGGCACGAGCGATCACTTTATCATCATTTGTCAGCAGCCTGGACAGGTTTTACTCAGCTCTGATTCCTCCCGGGCCCTGCTGTCATAACTTCATTGGCTTTATGGCCACAGCTGAGCTCCCTTGTGCAATTGTCTAATACATCTACTTTACCTTAATATTGGTAATATGTTAAATGTAAAAGAACGTGGAAGAGAGACTAAAACATTAAGCTTCAGGCAAGCCACACACTCCTGTGACAACCCCAGGCCCACCCTATGCTAGTGTCCCCATCCATCTTTAGAAATCCCATTATACTGGGTAAGGAAGGGGAATCCATCTCCTAGAGCTTGGAAACACTGGAGCCGAGACTTCAGCCTCTCTCTGGTCTCGTGGACCCAGAGAGTTCAATCGGGGAGGTTGGAAAGGGTTCTGGACCAGGAGATGGGGGGCACTGGCTGTTGGGGCCCAGGAATGGCAGTATCCTTCCCTCCCTGGGCTTCAGTCTTCCCATCAGCTTGCTGAGGGGAGCCAGCAGGAGGTCAAGGCTTTGGCGCTCAGATTCCCACTGGGGCCGGGTGGCAAGAGAGAGGAGCAAGTGGGCTGGATGGGGACTCTGGAGGCCACCACCCCTCACCTGTCACCAAACGCTGCTGTGGGTGAAAGCCAGCCTAGCAGACACAGACGTTTGGATTTTTAAAGAGAAACTGGAATTCTGAATTTGTATTTCAACTGTTTTAATTGTTAGTGTTGGCACTGAATTAAAATTTTAAAACCCCACTCTGATGATACAATAAGATGTCTGTTGGCTTTGATTAATGATGATGATGATGATGATGATGTTGATGGCGGTCAATGATAACTAACGTTGCTGAGGGCTTGTCGTGGGCGTGGGCCCGGGGCAGGCTTTATCCTCACGATGATGAGATAAGACAAGAACTGGTACTATCCCTGTTTTACAGGTGAAAAAGTAGAGGCCCCCTAAGTAACTTGCCCAAGGTCACTATCAGCATGTGCGGACCAGGTAATTTGTTTCCAGGATCTTGGACATCTACTGACCAGGGCCTCTGTGGGAAATGTGGCTTGTGTATGAAGACAGATTTGCTGGCAAAGGCCGATGTCTTTCAACCTTCCGTTTAGAAATAAATCTATGTTGCCCTTAAAGAGGATACCTTTCTCTGGACTCTCCCACCTCTGTGTTATTGCTGTCCTTCAAAATCTGGGTTTTCCTTAAGTAGTGGGAATAGCCATGTTCACGTCCTAGTTAGAGGGCAAAGGTAAAGGACGTGGCTTGGGTTTCCTGACTTCTCTACAATGTACCTTCCTTCGTACATAGCCAAGAGCTCTGCTTTAGGTTTGATGGAATGTGTGAAAATCCAAGCTGTGTCCTCCACTCCCTACAATTCAGCCACTGGGCCTCCAGATGGGACATTGACCTGAAACTTAGTAGCTCCTTAATAAATATTCGTGAGATGAATGTTTGATGAATTAAAAATTTGAGAGTAGTTTGTTATGAACAATTGTTTCTTTCTTCCTCCCTCCTTCCCTCCCTTCCTTCTTTCCTTTCTGTCTTTCCCTTCTGTCTTTCCCTTCAACTGTGCTTAATTTTTTCCTGTCATTTTCCCTGGTTGTCGTTTTCACAGACTGTCACAGACACACACATGCACACACTTACCTGTGGTTCAGCACACACCTGCGTACATGCAGTGCTTACCTGCGGCCCAACATAGGTCTGTGCACACACTTATGTGTAGTTCAACCCAGTTGTGCACACACTTCTATATGGCCTGGCACACACGTGTGAATGCGTATACTTATATGTGCAAATGCACACACTTACATGTGGTTCGACGTCCACACATACACATGCTTGGTGTGGTTCAGACACTTGGTGGGGTGGGAGCGGCACTGCGTCCCTCAATGATCCTGAATTCCGCCCAGGCTTAGAAGTCTGTGTCCTGCGCCCTAGCCTCAGGGAGAAGGGGGAGCGTCTGTTCCTGTTTCTCACCTGAGCCAGAATCTGGGACTGCCCCGCCCAGTGCACATCTGACATTGGCTGACGTTCTCAGGAGGTAACAGTGTTCACTGGTCAGAGTAACATTCCCCAAAGAAACCTTTGTGCACGGTTCCACCCAGTGAGCCCGTCTGGGAAGACTGGTCCAGCCCTTGCAGGTGGGTGATAAATGGAGGTGGTTTTCTGGGGTGCAGTGCACAGCGAGTGTCCTTCGTGAGTGGACGTGTGTGTACACGCACACATCGCACTGGGCGCTCACACGTGTGTGCAGGTCGTGATGGGATGCCTCCGGAAGGAAGGAAGGGCCCCTCTTATGCACCTGTCCAGGTGCAATGCGCCCTCTGCTGGTTTAACCAGGGAACCGCGGCAGCCTCCTGCTGACCCTGGGGCCACCCTGTTCCTACAAACCCAGAGGAATGGTGTTCTCTTCCTGAGTGAGGTGGGAGACAGAGGCTTGGGAAGTCAGAGGCTGGTGGAACAGAGGCATCCACCTTTCACCCAGACTTGGACTCCCATTTTATTCCAAGGATTTTGTGGAGGGCTTGTCCCTTCCGGGGTGAAGTGGTGAATGTTCAGGCAGGTGGCAGGAGATTCTGTTAGGCGGGGACCATGCAAGTTCACAGGGTGGGGGTGCAGGGACTCCCTCCTGTCCCTCTGAACCCACTTCAAATGCAAGGATGGAGAAATGGAAGGAGGGGCTGATGAGGAGGGGAGAGTAACTGAGGATAATAATAAGGCAGCCTGGGGCGCCTGGGTGGCTCAGTCGTTAAGCGTCTGTCTTCCACTCAGGTCATGATCCTGGGGTCCTGGAATCAAGCCCCGCATCAGGCTCCCAGCTCCGCTGAGAGTCTGTTTCTCCCTCTCCTACTCTCCCTGCTTCTGTTCCCTTTCTCGCTGTGTCTCTCTCTGTCAAATAAATAAAATCTAAATAATAATAATAATAATAAGGCAGCCTGAACACTTACTAAATACCCATTTCTGTGCTAGGTGCTTTTCATAAATAATTTCTAATCCTGACAGCGACTCTGTGGGTTGATAGCATTACTGTCTAGGCCCATTTCTCAGAAGTTATAACTGAGGCTCAGAGATGCTTAATCAATCCGTGCAAACTTACCTAGCATGTTCATGCAGAGCGGCTTATAAACCCGGGACTACATAATTCCAGAGCCCCTTTCTGTCCCCACACCAGTTCTCAGGCTCCCCACCCCTGAAGGCTGGAGCCACCCCTCAAGGGCCGAGCTTTCCCGTTTCCTGGTGCCTAAGTCCTGTAGAAAAAATTTAGCTCAGGTCGCCAGCCTGGCCCGCTCGGGACCCCACAAGCCAGAGCGGTCCCTCCACCGTTTGGGGAGGGCGAGCCCCACCTTTCCCAGTTCTCTGTCACTTCTGGGAGAAGTTGGGAGCCGGCCTCTGCGTATCGTCCCGCGTTCAAGGTTATCCAGATAGCGCTGCGGGCCTCATTTGCATGGTGGCGCGGTGCGAATGCCCAAGCAGCACCGGCCAGCGGGGCGCACAGATAAGGTCTGCAGGACCAAGTTTCGGGGTTGTACTTGCATTATCACGGGCTTCCTTAAGCTCGGATGAATATGTAAATCTCTCGCCGCCACCTCCTTGTTCCGCAGTAATGGGGGCCGCCTCCGCCCGAGCAATTCCGAGGGTAAAATTGATTAATATTTGTTTTCAAAATGACACGCGGTGATGTATGGGCCCTTTTACAACTTAAATTAATACTTTAAAGAGATGAATGGTCTCTACAGAGGGTGTTAAAGTTCAAGCCCAGGGAATTTGCATATTTATATTACAGCCAACTGATAGTAATTGTGGGAACGGACTGTAATGCTGTTCGTTTGTCACTTTCAGCCGGGTGTGTTTCAGCCCGGGACCTCATTAACTCCCGGAGCCTCAGCCCATCCACCCCGCAGGACACGGGCTGGCGGCTCTGGGCACCAAGGGCCTGTGTCCAGGCCACAGTTCTGCCTCTTGTCCCCAGCAGGCTGAACACCCCCTCAGGTTTGGGCACCTGTTTTGGGGGAGGCAAAGACATACGGGCAGATGCCTGGAGCTTATAGACCCCACGTTGTGCTTGTCTGAGATCCCTCTCCCTTGTAGCCAGGATGTGACCCCTCCTTACCATCTGTGATGCCCCTCGTAGCCACTTCCCACTCTCACTAGCATCCTGCCTTCCTTCTGCCTTCCTGAAGGTTCTACCAACTCGTTTCCCACCTCGTCTGAAGGCGAATGGTTTCTTTAGGAAGTGATCTCAGGAAGCAGTGGTGGTGAAGGGAAGGAAGACCCTAGAATTACATCATTGAGTAGGTGGGGCTCAGTCCTGCCGGGGACCTGGGGCAATACTCTATGGAAAGTCTGGGATTGTTCTACCTGAAGGTGAGGAAGCTAGTGCACGTCATTCTCAACTTCCTTTGTCATTGGCTGAGGGCTGCTCCTTGACTACTAATCCAGAGCACCTGCTGCTAGGTGCTGGCTGGTGGCAGAGACCCCCGGCTGGAGTCCCCAGTGTCGCCACTGGGTGGGGAGGCCTGGACTAGAGTGGGGTGTGGGATGGGGACCCCAGTGTCTCCTAACTGGTGTCCCTGCTCCTGTCTGTGCCTCCCCAAACTCCATCTACCCTCCACTCAGTAGCCAGGCCAATCCTCTTGAAGCAGAAGTTAGGCCAGGTCATTCTTTTGCTCAAAATCCTGCCCTGGCTCCTCTTGTCTCTTTGGAGAAAAGCAGAGAAGGCCTTGCACATTGGGCCTGTCTCCTAATCTCTCCCCCTTCCTCCTTCTGCATCCACAAGGGCTTCCTGTTGTTCTATGAATACACCAGCCATATTGCTGCCTCAGGGCCTTTGCACTGAATGTCTTCTTTGCCTAGAATGCCCCTCCCCCCATCCCCTGGGCAGGGCTCAGTCCCTCACTTCCTTCATATCCTTAATCAAATGTCATCTTCTCAGGGGAGCTTTCTCCGTTCACTCTACTCATTATTCTGCCTCCTTACCAGTTCCCTGGGCCTCTGCCCCACACTTAATAGGTCTCTTTCTGCTTTGTTCTTCTTTATAGTTCTGCTCACGCTCTGATAGATAGCATATTTTTCTTGTTTATTGTTTGTCTTTTCATTCTGGGTTGTAAGCTCTACAAGGGCTGGGGAGTTAACCGCTCACTGTTGCATCCCCCAGGCCTTGAAACAGTCCCTGGGGTGTTGTAGACCCACAAGACATCTGTATTGAATGAATGAATGAAGGCAGGCCCAGAAGTGGCTGCATGGTAGGTCCCACTGCCCAGGTGGGATAGCTAGGGTTGGTGGAGGTGAGAAGGTCCAGCAGGCAGGGCCGGCTTAATGAGTTTGGGACCTGTTTCAGGGGCCCCATGCTTAGCCGGGCTCTGTGCTTGGTTTCATGCTTTGTTGTAGCTGTCTTGAAAACTGTCATCATCTTAGAACAAGGGGGTCTGCACCGGGTCCCATGGATTATGGAGCCAGCCTTGCTGGCGAGTTCCTAGAGCTTAATTCATTCTAGAGCTGCTAGGCATGGAGTCTGGGCAGGGACCTTGCAGGGATTTTTTAGATCATACTGCTACCGGCGATGCGTGGTGGGCCGCTCAGAGGGGTTTGGGAGGACGGAAGGCCTGGTGCTAACCATCCCTGGACGAGAGAAGCCTGCTCTGGGGTAAACACAGTGTTTCGTTATTTCTCATGGGTATGAACCCCCATGTGTTCAAACGGGCACACACAGACCGACCCGGGGTGTGCATTTTATTATAGATGTATTTTTAAATATCCTACATTTTTTTTGGTAGATTACTTGCAAAATTGGCCTGGTCCTCCACCCCTCCCTCTGTCCAGGGCAAGGCGAGCATGCCGTCCTCCTGTTACAAAGTGCGGTCTGTTTATTCCCCTCTCCCTTGAACTTCCGAGTTGCTCTGGCCCGAGCACAGTCGCAGTCCCCGGTGCTGGTGTGAGCTCTGTCTTTCTTGGACGTTGTTGCCACCAGAGAACAAGCCTGGGCTGGTGGGCTGGAGGGTGAGGGCCCAGAAGATTCAGCCAAGTTCTCCTAGTGGAGATCTGTGGGCCGAAGCCCGCGTGAGGTAAGCTAGAGGACCACAGACACGTCCATGAGTCCTGCTGTGCCTGGCTTCGATCCGAGCTGCCCTTTTGACCTGTAGAATTGTGAACAGTAATAGATGGCTGTTAGATAAGCTGCTGAATTTTGGGTACTTTGCTGTAAATCAGTATTGTGGCAATGGGCAATCAATACATGACTTGTGTCTAACTAGGCAATTGCTTACACAGGAGCGAATGGCTGTGCGTTTGCACGTCCTCACTGAACCATCATCTCAGACCCCCTGGCGAGCGGTGTGAGCGGAGAAAGGGGCCAGAGGAGCAGGGGAAGGCTGGATCTCAGCCCTGCCCTTGCTTTTCTAAGGGGAAGAAATGTGTGGAGTGTGTGTGCTGTTGACCCCTGTCCTGCCAGCCCTGGGCCCTGGGGCATCGGGACACAGAGGGGATGGGCTGCTTCCCGCCTCAGGGATTGGGAGGGCGTGTGATGGCCGAGGGGCTCCAGATCCGCCCCTTCCCAGTTCAAGCAGAGGAAACACAGATTTGGAAAAACTGGGAAGCAGGCAGGAGAAGGCAGGGTAGAGTGGGATGGAAACCGGGGGCTTCCTGGAGGGAAGAGAGGCTGGGCGTCCACACCCCTGAGCACTTGCCAATTTGGACAGGATAAGCCAGTCCTCGAAGGAGTGGCTGCTGGGTGAGGACACACACACATACAGTACGAACAGAACAGAACAGAAGGTAGATGGCACTTTTTATGAAAAAATAACTTTTGGGGGGGCACCTCGGTGGCTCAGTCGGTTAAGAGGCTGCCTTCAGCTCAGGTCATGATCCTGGAGTCCTGGGATCGAGCCCCGTGTCGTAGCATTAGGCTCCCTGCTCATTGGAGAGCCTGCTTCTCCCTCTCCCTCTGTGCCTCCCCCTACTTGTGCTCTCTCTCAAATAAATAAATAAAATCTTAAAAAAAAAACTTGGTTTGGGAGGAAATTTCCAGCTCACACCAAGTTGCAAGAACATAGTGAGCCCCTGTTTACTGTCACCTGTAGTCACCAGTCACCAGCAATTTGCCACATTGGCTTATCTCCCTTCCTATTTGCATATAGTGTTGCGAGGATTCCTGCTGCCTTCTGAGAGGAAGCACACAGCTGATGACCTTCACAAACGTACGCACTTCAGAAAGACGAAAAACTTGCATTTTCCCTTATATCCTGATGTCTAATAATCATGTTTAGGAAAGTTAACACTGACCCAAGGGCTGTGAACCAAGGGCTGCATTCCCATGTCCTGTCCCCTTTAACCAGGGACAGTGCCTCAGCCCCGTGCCCCATTTCTCCCTTTTGTCTCTCATAACACTGGTGCTTTGGGTCATTCAGGACAGTTCTAGAGAATGGCCCTCCATCTGGGATTGCATGACCATTTCCTCCAGATTATGTTTAAGGTTTAGACGGCACACTCAGCCGTTTAAGATTACAGAATGTGTGTCTTGATAGAGGTCAGGCTTTTTGACCACCAGCTCAGACAGTCATTCAGGACAGTTCTAGAGAATGGCCCTCCATCTGGGATTGCATGACCATTTCCTCCAGATTATGTTTAAGGTTTAGACGGCACACTCAGCCGTTTAAGATTACAGAATGTGTGTCTTGATAGAGGTCAGGCTTTTTGACCACCAGCTCAGACACCTCCAGATTATGTTTAAGGTTTAGACGGCACACTCAGCCGTTTAAGATTACAGAATGTGTGTCTTGATAGAGGTCAGGCTTTTTGACCACCAGCTCAGACAAACTCCCGTCCAGAGTGCCCTCTGGCCTGCCAGGTTCCCAAGAGGATTTCTTCCTTTGGGTTCCTTCGGTGGAGAGACGCGATTGAGAGACCAGCATCCAGAGTCAAGAGTTCTGGGCTCAAACTCCAGTTCCAACACTTACTCTGTGACCTTGGGTACATTATTCAACTTCTCTGGGCCTCACTTTCCTCCATATATATATATATATATATATTCCTGGTACTGTCCAAAATGCATTCCATACATTCAGATAAGTGGTAGGGACTATTATCCCATATACACATTATCCCATATCCCACATACATATATGGGATAATAGTCCCTACCACTTATCTGAATGTATGGAATGCATTTGGACAGTACCTGGAACAGAGTATGTGCAGTGATTAATGCAGCTTTGCAAAGGTGTTTGGTTCTCTGTAGAGTTGCATGTCCTACTCTCTTGAAGGTGGGCATTTGGAACTAGCCGTGGCCAGTGAAGTGTTTGTGGAATAATGGTGTCACTTTCTGAGTCAGAGTATTGGATGGCAGGTGTAAGACTCCCCGGAACTCTCTGGCACAGTGAGCGGCAACTTTTGACACATTCGCTGCTTTGCATACCGGGGTCCTTTAGTAACTATTATAAGCAGAATTTCCTTCTCCTGCTACCTCCATGTCACCTGTAATGAACAGCAGCATGCTCAGACAATAAACCTTGGCCATTTTAAGCCACCGAGATCGTGGGCTTGTTTGGAACTGCAGCATAATCTGGTTTATCCTGATGAATACATTGGACCATGGCTGTTGGACATCATCACCGTCATTATTATTCTTAATATCGTCATTAATATTAATTTAATTATGATTAAAATGTAATTTAATTAATGATGATATTAATTAATAAGTAATTAATATCATCATTATTATTTCTTGTGAGCCTCTTGCTCAGAGCCTCTCTGTTATGTTGTGCTGATCTATTTAGACTCCGGCTCTCTCTTCTCACCCCTGGTTGTGAGTTTCTCGAGCACAGTCTTCATATCTTTCTGTCTCTGGGACCCTAAAATTCCAGCCCAGGGCCAGTTGCAGACGTGGCGCTCAGTGTTCAGCGAGTGATTGTTTAAACGTCACTGGAGAAATCCGAGTTTATATGTAGCTTTCAACTGCTTGGCTTCGATTTCAGTGATTTTAATTGCACAAACAATATTGTAGCACAACCATAAAAATAAAAGGCAAAAAAAAAAAAAAGTCATTTACAATCCCTCTAAATTGAAGGGCTTGTCCATGCTTCTCTCGTTCATCCCCATGAATGGATGGGTTTTGTAGTGGCGTTTTCATGCTTTTCCCCCTACTTAAAATTCTACTGTCAGGGAGACACATTTCCATAGAATTTTTTTTTAAGATTTTATTTCTTTATTTTTAGAGCGATGGGGATAGATGGGGGAGAGAGGGAGAGCTGGGCGAGGGGCAGAGGGAAAGGAAAAGAGAATCTCAAGCAGATTCCAGGCCGAGCCTGGAGCCCAACTTGGGCGCGGTCCCAAGACCCTGAGATCATGACCTGACCGGAAACCAAGAGTCAGACACTCAACTGACTGGGCCGCCCAGGCGCCCCTCCATAGAATTTATGAGAACTTTATTCTAGAGGTTGCGTGTGTTCTGTGGGGTGGGTGAGCCCCTGTGGCTTACTTAGTAAGGCTTTTTTTTTTTTTTTTTTTTGAACATTTAAACATCTTCCAATACTTTGCTGGTTCAGCCCACGCTGCCTTGGAGGTCTTGTCCATGGCTCTGTTCCCCCTTCCCTGCTACAACTTCAGGATAAAGGCACCTCCAGATCCATTCAGACCCCCCCCATTTGAGTAGAATGTTCTAGCATATTGTGCTGCCCCTCCACCACAATAAGAAAAGTATAATAGAGGCCCTTATAAGCCATTGCTTCAGTTGCTAGATGAGTGAATAATGGCATTAAAATAAGTTCTGCCACTTTTAAACTTGGCCTAAAATTTTCTTTCTCATCAGATGAGCCATCTTCTGTCTTTTGAGCCCTTCACCCTTATGGTATGGCCTTGGGATTTGCTTTTCCTTGTTCCCATTTGAAGTCATGGGGGCCTCCATGCCCCCAGATTAGTGTAACGTTGGTTGTGCCTTTTAAAGTAGCCCATTCTTTGCTTTCTGAAACTGCTGACTCACTCTCCAGCATTAGCAGTGGGTTTCTTTTCTTGGGACTCTTTGTCATGGAGAAACAAGCTTTTATCTTTGGAGGAGCATTATCTTAAGGGTAAATGGCAGGTGTCCTGGGGGTGCCTGCCACTCACTCCGCCCCCCTCCTGCTCTGCCTGCTGGGTGACACAGGAGGCCGCTTTGTGTCTCATCCAAATGGCAAATCGGCCACTTGATGGCTCCTTGCCCATCACCCCAGTTAGGTAAGTGGCAAACCAAGATGCCACCCAGGAAGCCAAGAGCGGAGCATGCACGGTGGGGAAAGGCAAAGCCCTGCGACCCTGCGTGCTTTGAGCACAGGATCCATCTCTGTCCTGCTTTTTACTGTCCCCAGCACCCAGCCCCTCGCCTGGCCTAGAGCAGTGGTTCCACGCTGGATTGTGGAGTGGATCCTTGAATGATAGGAGAAGGCTTCTGGAAAGAGGGGGCCTGGGTCCAGGGTCTTGTCAGGTGGAGTCTGGGGAGCGGGGCGGAGGATGAAGAGAAAAAGGGATTGTCAGCTCTGTTTGGCCCACAATAGAGACGGGTGCGTGCGCCTGTGTGTCTTGGTTGCAGGTCCACTTGGGTTTGAACCAAGAAATCCATCATTCATTCATTCATTCATTCAGTACATATCATAGAAGTGTCTAATATGTACTTGGCTTTACCCTAGGCAAACATTCCAGCCCCTGTGAGGCTGACATTCTGGTGGGGGACAGACACTAACGCCATAAAAAATTCATCATAGATGAGTGAAATAAGTCAGTCAGAGAAAGACAAATACCCTATGATTTCACTCCTATGTGGAATTTAAGAAATGAAACTGATGAGCATAGTGGAAGGGAAGGAAAAATAAAATAAGATGAAAATTGAGAGGCAAACAGACCAGCAGACAGACCACATGAGCTGCTGAACTCTAGGAAACAAACTGAGGATTGCTGGAGAGGAGGGGGTGGGGATGGGGTAACTGGATGATGGGCATTAAGGAGGGCACGGGATGTGAGGAGCGCCGGGTGTTGTATGTGACTGATGGATCCCCGACCTCTACCTCTGAAACGAATGAAAAACCATTCAGCGTAGTCCATGTTAAGGGATGAAAAGTGCACGAAGGAAATGAAACACACACCCACTGCTCTCCCACTCCTCACTTTGTTCTCTTTTTTGCATTTCAGTTTGTTAAGAAAATTATACAGGAGGGCGCCTGGGTGGCTCAGTGGGTTAAAGCCTCTGCCTTCGGCTCAGGTCATGATCCCAGAGTCCTGGGATAGAGCCCCGCATCGGGCTCTCTGCTCAGCAGGGAGCCTGCTTCCTCCCCTCTCTCTCTGCCTGCCTCTCTTCCTACTTGTGATCTCTGTCTGTCAAATAAATTAAAAAAAAAAAAAAGAAAAAAGAAAATTATACAGGAAAGAAAAAGAATACACTTGCACTGTAAAAAATCATACAACACAGAAATAGTACAGAGCCCACTCAAGGAAAGCCCCTTTGCCAGCCCTGATCCGACCCACCCTCTGCTCCAGAATATAGTATAACCTGTGTCTGTTTCCAGACCTTTCTCTGGAAAGGTCTCTTTCTCCAATATGTATATTTGAGCTTTTATTTAAATTCCAGTTTGTTGACATACTGGGTTATGTTAGTATAATATTGTGATTCAGCCCTTTCCTACATCGCCCAGTGCCCATCATGACAAGTGCCCTCCTTTGTCCCCATCATGTTTCCCCCATCCCTCACTCCCCTCCCCTCTGGTAAATATCGGTTTCTTCTCTACTGTCTGCGCGTTTGTATAGAATCTATGGATCTATCATCTATCTCTCATCTGTACATAGATCCCTATTCTTCCTACACAAATGTGATTATGCTCAATGTATTGTTCTTGGTTTTTTTGTTTTTTTTTGTTTTTTTTAATGCAACAATACGGTGAGGTCTTTCTTTTGGGACATACATACATACAAACCCACTCCTCCCTGGTGAAATGCTGCAGAGGGTTTCTGAGCAGGGGTGTCATGCAACTGATTGAACCACTTGCCCACTGTGGGACCTCTAGTGTCTTTCCAGCGTGCTGAGATTACAGATGATGATTGCTGGAGCGAACACACTACCTGCATCTCGGTGGGCATGCGAGAGCATCTTGGTAGAATGCTAAAAGGGGGATCAGGAGGTTCCAGCAAAAGTGGGTCTTATATTTTGATACATGCTGCAGAATTGCACTCCAAACGAACTGCTCTAATTTGCACTCAGAGGGTCTGTTTTCCCAAACCTCACCCAGCCTGTGCCCTTTATTCCCCTGTGAGTTGTCTGCCAACTCAGCTTTGTTCCTCACAGGTCAAGGTGGAACAGTATTGCTAACAGGGACTGCGGGGGCCCCAGTGGCTCACGTGGCCTCATAGGTACCTCACAGAAGGTCAGAGCGGGAAAGCCCACCTGAGATCATACAGTCCGGGCCGCTCACTGTTGCAATGGGGAAACCAAGTTCCCACAAGGAGACGGGACTTACTCTGAACGCATATCTCCTCTCTTTGCTCAGAGGATCCTTGACTCCTCCTAGGACAAGCATCTAGGTAGGCTGTCCAGATTCATATTTTCTAAGAAGCAGTTAGAATATAATGATTGAGAGCATGGGCTCCAGAGTTAGATGGCCTGGTGTCAAATTCCAGTTGTCATTTAATGCTGTGCAACTCGGGACAAGCTACTGAACTCCTCTGAACCTCAGTGTCCTCAGTGAAATGGATACAACGGGAGCACCTATCTTAGGGGCTGTTGTGTTAGCTGAGTTCATACATGTGGATCACATGTTGGGGGAGGTAGATGCACACTGTAGGTTCTATTCACTAATCTTCTTCCTGGAAGGAAAATTCTGTTCATTCAACATTAATCCTCTTGGCACTTACACCATGTCATGGACCATGCTAGAGCACACAGCTATCAGAAAAAGTGAGATACTTAGTTCTTTATCAAGATTGTTTTGGCTATCCATCTTTGTCTCTTGAAATCTATATTAATTTTAGGATTGGTTCATCAATTTCTATAAAGAAGTCATGTGGGATTCTGATGGGGATTGCATGGAATTTGTAGATGAGTTTGGGGAATATTGCCATCTTAGCAATGTTATGTCTTCCAATCCATGAACATGGGATGTGTTCCCAATTATGTAGCTCTTCTTTAATTCCTTTCAATATACTTTGTAGTTTTCAATGTGCAAGTCTTGCATTTCTTTTGCTAAGTTTATTTCTAACTCTATTTTACTTTTTTAGTGCTATAATTTATATAATTGTTTTAAAATTTTCATTTTCAGATTTTCATTGCAAGATATAGCAGTACAATTGATATTTATATATTGATCTTGTCCCCAACAACCTTGCTGAACTTTATTAGTTCTAAGCTTTTTAGTGGATTCTTGAGGATTTTCTATGTGCAAGATCATGTCATCTGTGAATAAAGATAATTTTACTTCTTTATTTCTAATCTTGATACTTCTTTTCTTTTATTCCTTCCTTTTCTTTTTTTCTTTGTTTTTTTTTTCTTTGTTTTGTTTTTGTTTTTTTGTTGTTGTTGTTGTTTTGTTTTTTACTTGCCTAATTGCCCTGGCTAGACTCTCTAGTACAATGTTGAGTAGAAGTGGTGAACACAGATGTCCTTGTTTTGTTCTTGATTTTAGGGGAAACATAACCAATCTTTCACCATTTTAAGTATGTTTTTAAATACTGTGTTTTAACACCATTTTTAGATGTTAGCAGTAGAGTTTTTAGAGATGCCTCTTAGCAGATTAAGGAAGTTCTCCTCTTGAGTGTTTGTGTCATGAAAGGGTGTTGAATTTTGTCAGTGCTTATTCTGTGTTAATTGGGATGATTATGTAATTTTTCTTTTTTATTTTATTAATAGGATGAATTAAATTAATTGATTTTCAGATGCTGGCCCAACCTTGCATTCCTGGAATAAATCCTATTTCATCATGGTGTACAATTCTTTTTGTATGTTGCTGTATTCAGTTTACTAACATTTTTGTTGAGGAATTTTACATCTCTATTCCTAAGAGATATTGGTTTTAAGTTTTCTTTTCTTGTGATGTTGTCTCTGTTTCTAGCCTTCTGAAGATCCCCCCCAGAGCCTGGGATGGATCAGCCATCCAGGCTCCCATGCTTGGGCCAAATTATTGGCTACCTCCGGGGAAGGGCACCAAAGCACACCTTTGCAAACATCTACACAAGTGCCTGGGGAGATAGGACCCACTGACATTGGCTGAGTGCTGAGCCTTGTACACATATTCTCTCCTTTGACCCTCTCAACTAAATGTTGTGAGTGCTATCATTGATGCCCAATGAACAGATGGGGAACTGTCCTTTGTAGATCTATGGGCTTGACTTCCTCTAGAACAGATGCTTTAGATGACATCTTGTTGTATCACGAATGGGCAATGGACTGAATGTTTATGTCCTCCTGCAGATCCATGTGTTGAAATTCTAACTCCCAAGGTGATGATATTAGGATGTGAGGGCCTTTGGGAGGAGCTCATAAGGGGGAGCCCTCAGGAGTGGGATTATAAAAGAGTTCTCAGAGAGCACCCTTGCTCCTCCTGCCCTGTGAAGACAGTGCAAAGAGAGCTGTCAGTGATCCAGAAAGCAGGCTCTCTTTAGGCACTGAGTCTGCTGATGACTTGATCTTGGACTTCCAACCTCTAGAATGGTGAGAAATTAATGTCTGCTGTTTACAGACCACCAGGTCTGTGGTATTGGGTTGGAATAGACTGAATGGACTAAGACAAAATGTACAGTCAGATTGAATTCATTTTCTTGTTTTTATTTCAAAGGGTAATGTAACAAACATCCCTAGTCCCACTGCTTGACTGTGGCTGTTTTTCATATCTGCTTCCAGTTGGTTTTTCCTCAAAGAAATAAGGCATTAGAAATTAAACCAAAGCTCATTGAACCACTTCTCCCCAACTCCACAGAGACCATGACTCACCCTAGTTGTGGTCGTTAATATTTTAGAGAGACCAATTTAGACCATGCTCTTTATGCATCAACATGTACCTAAAAATTGCATATATCTTTTTGCACATGTTTTTAATATTTTTATTTCAAACATTCAAATATTTACATAGCAGCATGAATTTACAGTTTTTAAGCCATTATTTATTTTACAGAAATGGGATAATTTTATACATACTTTCCTGCTTTTTGCTTTTCTTACTCAGTATTGTCTTAAGGAAATCCCTCTAATTCTGGCATGGCTCTAGTTCATTCTTTTTAATGGCTGCCTAACATGGATATTTTCCATCTGTTTGCCTTTTGATGGGAATCTAGTGTCCCATCACAGTGACCTATTGTGTGACAAGCACACATGTATTCTTAGGTAACGGTGTTTTTATTTTTGTAAGATACATTTCCAGGAGAGAAAGTGCCAGGTCAAAGAGTAAATATATATTTTTATTACAGTGACTGTTTCTGGAATGGACCCCAAAAAGTCTGAAATAATTCCCACTTCTGTTAGATTTGAACAAGAGTAACCACTTCCCCATACCTTCCCTGGCAGCTGATATCACCTCCCTTAAAATTTTTGCAAGTTTGACATTTAAAAATATCTCATTGTTATTTCCATTTGCATAGCCTTGAGTTTGAACCCTTTTTCATATGTTTGTTAACCTTCTGGATTTGCTCTTCTGTCTTTGCTTATTTATGTCCTTATCCCAATTTAAAACTAAAAAATCATTTCTTCTATTTTTAATGGCTCATTAGTATATTGTAAATACTCTGCTCTCTGGTTGGCAAACATTTCCCTAAATCTATTACTTGTCTAAATTGATTGTGTTATCAGAGCCCAAAATAAGTTTTAATTTTTATGTCATCAAAAAATTTTTGATGGTAAAAATTTTTTTTTCTTTTTTGACTTTGGGGTTTTTTAATTTAAGCAAATCACCTGTATTTATATTTGCAGTGGTTAAAAAGCCCAAGTGAGTAGTGTACTGCTGGGTTTTCTATGTAAAGCTGTTGGTAGTTACCAGTCCACTTTGATGTGTTAGGGTCAATTCAAAAATAATAACACTAATAATAGTGTTTGCTGATATTTATTTGGGCCTTACTATTTATCAAGTTCCATAGAATTGTACATGCACTATTTCACTGACCCTCAAAACACCCTGGGAGGTGGGTGCCATTTTTATCTCCAATTGATAGATAAAGAAACTGAGGTACAGGGAGGTTAAGTATCTTTCCCAAGATTACACAGCAGGTACATGGTACAGCTGGCTTCCAGACCCTTGCTCCCTGCTCTGGAGTCCATGCTCATGACCACTGGACATGTTGCTACAGAGGGAAGCTGGGTTTGCACAGGCTCAGAAACAGCCTTTGGTAGAAAACAGGCCTGTTGTGGGCACAGGTACCTGGAGGATGGCCACTGTGGGCTCATCGAGAAGGCTGCCCTTAGTGGGAAGGCAAGTTATACCTAGGATGGGTACAGGTAAGCCCAGATAGGCACTTACCCCATGACATGGGACACCAAGGCAGGGGTGATGGTTGGTGACACTCCATTTGAGGCCTGGACATGTGTCCATACAGCTTAATGGTCCTGCGGTAACCATGGGTTAGGTAGCTAGTGACCCACACTGTGCCTGCTTATGCTGCTTAATGTTATGTGTCAACTTGATGGGGTCATGTGGTGCCCAGATATCTGGCCATAAGTTATTCTGGGTATTTCTATGAGGATTTTTTTTTTTTTTTTTTAGATGACATGAACATTTATTTGGTAGAGAAAAGCAGATTGCCCTCTACAATGTGGGTGGGCCACATTCAATCAGCTGCAGGTCTGAACAGAACAGAAAGACAGACCCTTCCCCAAGTAAGGTGTGATTCTCCAGCACAGTGCCTAAGGACTTTGTCTGTGCCTGGGCTCTACCTGCTGGTCCACACTGCAGATCCTGGCTCACAGACCCCTAATCACATGAGCCAATTCCTTATAATAAATTGTTTTTTCTGTATGTATTGCCATCCTTTTGGTCCGGTTCCTTTGGAGACCCTGACTAATAGACAACTAGATTGAAAGTATTGGCCATGCTCCTTGCACAGTATGCGGGGTATCGTCTCTAGTTTTAATGGGAGAGCATGTGTGAAGTTTCTTCTTTGTTGGGCCAGGGTTCCCGAGTTACAGAGGCAAAGACTTTTTCTCTAGCAACAGCATGAGAGATTTGGACTAGACTTGTGAAGAACTTCCAGAAGGTGGAAGGTGCTAAGACACATTCAAGCGGGGGAGGGTAAAAGGAGTTCTGTTTCTTTGAGGACATGGGCATTGAGGCAAAGGGCAGAAGAAAGCTTTCCAGAGCTTTTCTGGGTCTTCGGGACTGACCCAGAAGGCACAGTTGTTGCCTAAAATGTGGCCATCTAGAAAGGATCATGGTTTCCTCCCAATGCTCAAGACTGAACACCCCCACTAGATTCCAGAGCTGGTGAGGGGTTCCTGGGTGTGATTGTGTGGGATCGCCAGGCTTAGGTGGGCCTCCTGGAGTGGACGTGTCCTTAGTCTTCAGCTACTGTGGACTCAGATGGACATGGGGCTGCAGAGGGCCTGTGTCTTTTGTCTACAATATCAACCTTCTGGTAGGTTGTTCTGTAGAGCTCAGAGAATCTCAGGACAGGGACAAGGGAAGGAAGGAATTTTCTGTCCTTCAAGTGTTCCAGGCCCAGGACAGGTACGTTTCCTTTACTGAGGCTGTTAACCTTCACGTCCTCTTTGAGGTAAGTCCCCATTTAAAAACACACATTTGGGAGCACCTGGGTGGCTTAGTTGGTTAATTTCATTAAGTTCGATTCTTGATTTTAGCTCAAGTCATGATCTCAGGGTTATGAGCTCGAACCCCATAGCGGGCTCTGTGCTCAGTGGGGAGTTTGCTTCTCTCTTTCTCTCTCCCTCTGCCTCTCCCCTTCCCTCCCCTCCACTCACACCCACACTCTCTCACAAAATAAGTAAATAAAGCTTTAAAAAATAATCCCACGTTTATATTATCATTCCAAATTTACTGCTATTCTGTTAGATGGTTAAACAACACATAGGTATATAGAGTAAAAGGTGAAATTGCCCCCCTCCTGTCCCACCCTTTATTCCAATCCTTGACGATGTACAAGGCACCCTTTGGAACTTTCTGTAATGTAGGTCCAAGCACACACACACAGGGTTTGGAACATTGTTTGGTACAGTATATCTAACCTAAAATTCACCTTCTTAGCTGTTTTTAAGTGGTCAGTCCCCGTGGTTCGTCCTGCTGTGCAACCATCCCCAGCACCTGTTTCTAGAATGTTTGCGTCTTCCCAGACTGAAACTCCATCCCCATTACACACTCCTGTTCCTGCCACCCCTGGCAACCAGTCTTCTGTGTTCTGACTCTAGGCTGGAGATTAGACTCCTCCAAAAACCCTTACGTAAGTGGAACCCCACAGTATCTGTCCCTGTGGCTGGTTTATCTTCTGAGCCCCATGTCGTCCACGTTCATCCATGGGGTAGCAGGTGTTGGGACCTCTCTCCTCTGGAAGGCTGTGGGGTATTCCCTGTAAGGACTGACCGCATCTTACTCACCCGTTCAGCTGTGGCTGGTGGCTTCTTTGTTTGAGCTCTTGTGAAACACGCTGCCAGGAGCACGGATCTCCAACTGTCGGTTCACACCCCTGCTTTCAGCTCTCTTGGGCTTATACCTAGAAGAGGAACTGATGAATCATATGGCAGTTCCACCTTTAATTTTGGGGGAGCTACCGTGTGCCACTGTGGTGGGCCAGGTTTACATTCCCATGAGCAGTGCACGAATGTTCTAGTTTCTCCACAGCCTTGCTAACTCCTGCTCCTGCTCCTCCTCCTGCTCCTTCTCCTCCTCCACCTGCTCCTCCTCCTGCTCCTCCAGCTCTTGCTCCTGCTCCTCCTCCTCCTGCTGCTCTTCCTGTTTCTCCTCCTCCTCCTCCTTCTCTTCCCCTTCTTCCTCCTCTTCCTCTTCCTCCTCCTCCTCTTCCTCCTCCTCCTTCTCCTCCAGCTCTTGCTCCTGCTCCTCCTCCTGCTCCTCTTCCTTCTCCTCCTCCTGCTCCTCCTCCTCCAGCTCCTCCTCCTCCTCTTCCTGCTCCTTATCGTCTACCTGCTCCTCCAGCTCCTGCTCCTCCTCCTCTCCTTCTTTTTGGATACTAGCCACCCTAGTGGGTGTGAAGCGATACTGCACTATGGAACATATAAGGTTTTAATTTCAGAAAAGTGATATCTCCCAATGCAAATCAGTCATTCCATTTTCCCCTAAGAATGGCACGGCCCCCTTCACGGGGCACACACCAGTCGCTTCTTTCATGGTCACTACTCTTCTGTCTCAGATGAAGAAACCACAGTCCGCTGGGTTCAGAGGGGACAGCGGATGCCTCTGGGGAAGGGCTGCAGAAGTGTCCTGTTCCAGCTGCTGCGGGGCTCTGCCTTCTGTCAATGCCGCCCCAGTGCTGGGCCCTAGGACATCCACTCTCTCGCGGTGTCTGTGCATTGGACACGGGGACACTTCATCTCTGCTCCAGCTCATCTGGGGCCTCAGAAGGACGACTCAAAGGCTGCTATATTTTCTACTGCTGTGCTAACAAAGGCTCACAGACTGCAAGGTTCAAAATCACACACATTTACGATCCTACGGTTTTTACAGGTCGGAAGTCCAGCAGGCGAGGCTGAGAGAGTCAGGAGGCTGAAATCAAGGGACAGGCAGGGCTGTCTATGATCTTCCTGGGAAATCGCAGGGGAGAATCCATTTTCCTGCTCAACCGGGTCACTGGCAGAATCCGGTTCCCGGCGACGGTAGGACTGAGGTCCCCTTTCCTTGCTGGGCTTCTCAACTTCCAGAGGCCGCCTACATTCCTTAGCTTGTAGCTCTGCTCCTCCTTTTCCAAAGCCAGTCACAGGCTTGAAATCTCTCCTGCCTCTTCCCCTGTGTCTCTGACATCTCTCCGGGTGCAGGGGAAAGTTCTGGGCTTGTACAGGATCGTGTGGTCACAGTGGCTCTGCCCGCGCAGTCCAGGCTGCTGTCCCCGTCCCAAGCTCCATGCCCTTAGTCCCTCCTGCAGTCCTTCCTGACATGCAATGGAACATTCTCACAGGCTCTGGGGGCTAGCATGTGGAGCTCTTGGGGGAGTACTTGTTCTGCTGGGGACCAGACTCATTGGAAGGTTCGCTCACACATGTCTGCTGGTTGATGTTGGCTGTTGGCAGAGACCTTACTTACTGGGGCCATCAGCTGGGATGTCCAACATGGTCCCCTAGCGACCTGGGCTTCCTAATAGCATGGTGCCTGTGTTCCAAGGGTGAGTGAGGAGAGGGAGAGAACAGTGGAGGAGGGTGGTGGGGAGAGGCAAAAAGAGAGAGAGAGGAGGAAGACAGGGAGGGAGGAAGAGAGAGTGAGGGGAGCCTTCTTTGCATGCCCCAGTCCTAAGCAGCCACATGGTATCACTTTTCTGTCCTCCATCCCTTGATGGGAATTGACAAGGTTCTTCAAGAGCACATGGGACTGAAAATATTTTGGAAAATCTGGTCTGCCATACCCTCCTAGTTAGCAGCAGTAGCAATGATAGTGGTAATAATAATAATAATAATACCACCAGTAGTGGTAGTATTTATTGAGTTCTTACAAAGTGCTGGGCTGCGTTCTAAGCATTTTACCTGCATTTTGTCATTTTAATCATCACAAGCTACCCTGTGACGTAGATACTCTCATTATTCACATTTACAGATGGAAACTGAAATGGAACTTCAGGAGAAACTGAGGCACAGGCGGGGATCTCGAGAGAACTCAGGTCATAGGTTTGGGGAATGGATCTCTGAAGAGGTAGAACGGGTTTTAGAATCTGGGCTCAGGAAGTAGAGGGAAGAAAACCTGCTGGGAAGGTCTGGGGTGAGAGCACAGGGCCCTCCCTGGTGGCCCCATACTTGAGCCAGGCTTTGAGGGATGGATCAGGCACACAGCAGCAGTGCTGCGGGGGAAGGATGTCCAGTGTTTGGGGCACAGGCTAAGCAGAGGGATGGAGTCGAGGCATCCCATGGTGACAGGGGACGTGTGGGTTCTGTTGCCTGGAGGAGAGGGGATTGATGGGATGTTGGGGAGAGTCAGGGAGGACCTGAAGTCAGCTGGGACATGCACATTTCTGCTGGAGGCTGGGGAGCTATGGCAGGTGTGAGAGCAGGGACGATGGCAGAAAAGCCTTTTCTGTTCTATAGGACAGTCTTAGGGGAAGGGACAACAGCTGGCCTGAAGTCTTGTCTTTATCTCCAAGCAATTCCCCCCTCCCCACTTTCTTCTCTTCTGTCCAGGAGGCAGGAAAGAGTTCCCCACAGGAACCTGCTGAAGGCCGGCTGGGCAGTAGGCTAGTGGGAAAGTCACCGTGAACTGGGCTGCTGAGATCCAGCCTTGGGTTTCCTCCCTCCCCTGCTCAGCCGGGAGACACCTGCTTTGCTGTGCTCAAGGGATGGCAGCCGGGCTGGGTGTCCACCCAGGTTCCAAGTGCTTCTCTCTCTGTGTGTGTCTCTGTCTTCCTTTATCCCTTTTTTCTTCTGCCCCAAGTCTGAGCCCCTTTCCCAGATGAAGAAAGGGAGGCACTGAGAGAGGCCCCTTGAAGAAGTTGACTTCAGGGCCTTGGGGAAGTTGGTGTGCAGAATTCATTCCCTTATCTGCAAAAATAGAATTAAGTCAGAGCTGGAATAGGCTCAAATGAGACCATGTAGCCAAAGCATCTAGCTGACAGTGTTCCATGAACGAGCCCGCAGGAACCGTGTTGTGCCCTGGGTCAAGGGCAGGAAGAGCTACAGCCCCTTGGTCAGCGGACGACAGGCTGGTGGGAGAGTCCTCATAGAGCATGATGGATGCCCTTGCCCTCTTTCCGTAAACCTAACCCTTAAGTGAAGAACCTTGGTACTCAGGGGAGAGTCAAGATGGCGGAGAAGTAGCAGGCTGAGACTACTTCAGGTAGCGGGAGATCAGCTAGATAGCTTATCTAAAGATTGCAAACACCTACAAATCCAACGGGAGATCGAAGAGAAGAAGAACAGCAACTCTAGAAACAGAAAATCAACCACTTTCTGAAAGGTAGGACTGGCGGAGAAGTGAATCCAAAGCGACGGGAAGATAGACCGCGGGGGGAGGGGCCGGCTCCCGGCAAGCGGCGGAGCAACGGAGCACAAAATCGGGACTTTTAAAAGTCTGTTCCGCTGAGGGACATCGCTCCAGAGGCTTAACCGGGGTGAAGCCCACGCGGGGTCAGCGTGGCCTCAGGTCCCGCAGGGTCACAGAAGGATCGGGGGTGTCTGAGTGTCGCAGAGCTTACAGGTATTAGAACGGGGAAGCCGGCTACAGAGACAGAGCTGAGGAGTGAGCTCTAAGCTCGGGGTTACCTTGAACCGGTCGCAGGCTCGGTCAGCTCGGAGCGCGGCCGGAGCCAGGGTGACGGGAGTAATTGGGCGCTGTTCTCTGAGGGCGCACTGAGGAGTGGGGCCCCGGGCTCTCGGCTCCTCCGGGCCAGGGACCGGGAGGCCGCCATCTTCATTCCCGCCCTCCGGAGCTCTACGGAAAGCGCTCAGGGAACAAAAGCTCCCGAAAGCAAACCCGAGCGGATTACTCAGCCCGGCCCCGGGTAAGGGCGGTGCAACTCCGCCCGGGGCAAAGACACTTGAGAATCACTACAACAGGCCCCTCCCCCAGAAGAGCAACAAGAAACCCAGCCAGGACCAAGTTCACCTACCAAGGAGTGCAGTTTCAATACCAAGGAGAGCAGCGGAATTCCAGAGGAGGAGAAAGCAAAGCACGGAACTCATGGCTTTCTCCCCATGATTCTTTAGCCTTGCAGTTAATTTAATTTTTTTTTCTTTTTCAATTTTTTTTCTTCTTCTGTTAAATTTTTTTAACTTTAACCCTTTTCTTTTTTAACGTTTTTTAACTAGTTTATCTAATATATATATATATATTTCCTTTTTATATTTTTTCTTTATTGGTTTTCTTTTTTTAATTGTTTCTTTTTTTTTTTCTTTTCTTTCTGAACTTCTTTTTATCCCCTTTCTCCCCCCTCACGATTTGGGATCTCTTCTGATTTGGCTAAAGCATATTTTCCTGGGGTTGTTGCCACCCATTTAGTATTTTACTTGCTCCTTCATATACTCTTATCTGGACAAAATGACAAGGCGGAAAAATTCACCACAAAAAAAAGAACAAGAGGCAGTACCAAAGGCTAGGGACCTAATCAATACAGACATCGGTAATATGTCAGATCCAGAGTTCAGAATGACGATTCTCAAGGTTCTAGCCGGGCTCGAAAAAGGCATGGAATATATTAGAGAAACCCTCTCGGGAGATATAAAAGCCCTTTCTGGGGAAATAAAAGAACTAAAATCTAACCAAGTTGAAATAAAAAAAGCTATTAATGAGGTGCAATAAAAAATGGAGGCTTTCACTGCTAGAATAAATGAGGCAGAAGAAAGAATTAGCGATATAGAAGACCAAATGACAGAGAATAAAGAAGCTGAGCAAAAGAGGGACAAACAGCTACTGGACCATGAGGGGAGAATTCGAGAGATAAGTGACACCATAAGATGAAACAACATTAGAATAATTGGGATTCCAGAAGAAGAGGAAACAGAGAGGGGAGCAGAAGGTATATTGGAGAGAATTATTGGAGAGAATTTCCCCAATATGGCAAAGGGAACAAGCATCAAAATCCAGGAGGTTCAGAGAACCCCCCTCAAAATCAATAAGAATAGGTCCACACCCCGTCACCTAATAGTCAAATTTATAAGTCTTAGTGACAAAGAGAAGATCCTGAAAGCAGCCCGGGAAAAGAAGTCTGTAACGTACAATGGTAAAAATATTAGATTGGCAGCAGACTTATCCACAGAGACCTGGCAGGCCAGAAAGAGCTGGCATGATATATTCAGAGTACTAAACGAGAAAAACATGCAGCCAAGAATACTATATCCAGCTAGGCTATCATTGAAAATAGAAGGAGAGATTAAAAGCTTCCAGGACAAAAAAAAACTGAAAGAATTTGCAAATACCAAACCAGCTCTACAGGAAATATTGAAAGGGGTCCTCTAAGCAAAGAGAGACCCTAAAAGTAGTAGATCAGAAAGAAACAGAGACAATATACAATAACAGTCACCTTACAGGCAATACAATGGCACTAAATTCATATCTCTCAATACTTACCCTGAATGTGAATGGGCTAAATGCCCCAATCAAAAGACACAGGGTATCAGAATGGATAAAAAAACAAAACCCATCTATATGTTGCCTACAAGAAACTCATCTTAAACCCGAAGACACCTCCAGATTTAAAGTGAGGGGGTGGAAAAGAATTTACCATGCTAATGGACATCAGAAGAAAGCAGAAGTGGCAATCCTTATATCAGATCAATTAGATTTTAAGCCAAAGACTATAATAAGAGATGAGGAAGGACACTATATCATACTCAAAGGAACTGTCCAACAAGAAGATCTAACAATTTTAAATATCTATGCCCCTAATGTGGGAGCAGCCAACTATATAAACCAATTAATAACAAAATCAAAGAAACATATCGACAATAATACAATAATAGCAGGGGACTTTAACATTCCCCCTACTGAAATGGACAGATCATCCAAGCAAAAGATCAACAAGGAAATAAAGGCCTTAAATGACACACTGGACCAGATAGACATCACAGATATATTCAGAACATTTCATCCCAAAGCAACAGAATACACATTCTTCTCTAGTGCACATGGAACATTCTCCAGAATAGATCACATTCTTGGTCCTAAATCAGGTCTCAACCTTTATCAAAAGATTGGAATCATTCCCTGCATATTTTCAGACCACAATGCTCTGAAGCTAGAACTCAATCACAAGAGGAAATTTGGAAAGAACCCAAATAAATGGAGACTAAACAGCATCCTTCTAAAGAATGAATGGGTCAACCAGGAAATTAAAGAAGAATTGAAAAAATTCATGGAAACAAATGATAATGAAAACACAACAGTTCAAAATCTGTGGGACACAACAAAGGCAGTCCTGAGAGGAAAATATATAGCAGTACAAGCCTTTCTCAAGAAACAAGAAAGGTCTCAGGTACACAACCTAACCCTACACCTAAAGGAGCTGGAGAAAGAACAAGAAAGAAACCCTAAACCCAGCAGGAGAAGAGAAATCATAAAGATCAGAGCAGAAATCAATGAAATAGAAACCAAAAAAACAATAGAACAAATCAACGAAACTAGGAGCTGGTTCTTTGAAAGAATTAATAAGATCGATAAACCCCTGGCCAGACTTATCAAAAAGAAAAGAGAAAGGACCCAGATAAATAAAATCATGAATGAAAGAGGAGAGATCACAACGAACACCAAAGAAATACAGACAATTATAAGAACATACTATGAGCAACTCTACGCCAACAAATTTGACAATCTGGAAGAAATGGATGCATTCCTAGAGACATATAAACTACCACAACTGAACCAGGAAGAAATAGAAAGCCTGAACAGACCCATAACCAGTAAGGAGATTGAAACAGTCATCAAAAATCTCCAAACAAACAAAAGCCCAGGGCCAGATGGCTTCCCAGGGGAGTTCTACCAAACATTTAAAGAAGAACTAATTCCTATTCTCCTGAAACTGTTCCAAAAAATAGAAATGGAAGGAAAACTTCCAAACTCATTTTATGAGGCCAGCATCACCTTGATCCCAAAACCAGACAAGGATCCCATCAAAAAAGAGAACTACAGACCAATATCCTTGATGAACACAGATGCAAAAATTCTCACCAAAATACTAGCCAATAGGATTCAACAGTACATTAAAAGGATTATTCCCCACGACCAAGTGGGATTTATTCCAGGGCTGCAAGGTTGGTTCAACACCCGCAAATCAATCAATGTGATACAACACATTAATAAAAGAAAGAACAAGAACCATATGATACTCTCCATAGATGCTGAAAAAGCATTTGACAAAGTACAGCATCCCTTCCTGATCAAAACTCTTCAAAGTGTAGGGATAGAGGGCACATACCTCAATATTATCAAAGCCATCTATGAAAACCCCACCGCAAATATCATTCTCAATGGAGAAAAACTGAAAGCTTTTCCGCTAAGGTCAGGAACACGGCAGGGATGTCCGTTATCACCACTGCTATTCAACATAGTACTAGAAGTCCTAGCCTCAGCAATCAGACAACAAAAGGAAATTAAAGGCATCCAAATCGGCAAAGAAGAAGTCAAACTATCACTCTTTGCAGATGATATGATACTATATGTGGAAAACCCAAAAGACTCCACTCCAAAACTGCTAGAACTTGTACAGGAATTCAGTAAAGTGTCAGGATATAAAATCAATGCACAGAAATCAGTTGCATTTCTCTACACCAACAACAAGACAGAAGAAAGAGAAATTAAGGATCAATCCCATTTACAATTGCACCCAAAACTATAAGATACCTAGGAATAAACCTAACCAAAGAGACTAAGAATCTATACACAGAAAACTATAAAGTACTCATGAAGGAAATTGAGGAAGACACAAAGAAATGGAAAAATGTTCCATGCTCCTGGATTGGAAGAATAAATATTGTGAAAATGTCTATGCTACCTAAAGCAATCTACACATTTAATGCAATTCCTATCAAAGTACCATCCATTTTTTTCAAAGAAATGGAACAAATAATCCTAAAATTTATATGGAACCAGAAAAGACCTCGAATAACCAAAGGAATATTGAAAAAGAAAGCCAAAGTTGGTGGCATCACAATTCCGGACTTCAAGCTCTATTACAAAGCTGTCATCATCAAGACAGCATGGTACTGGCACAAAAACAGACACATAGATCAATGGAACAGAATAGAGAGCCCAGAAATAGACGCTGAACTCTATGGTCAACTCATCTTCGACAAAGCAGGAAAGAATGTCCAATGGAAAAAAGACAGCCTCTTCAATAAATGGTGTTGGGAAAATTGGACAGCCACATGCAGAAAAATGAAATTGGATCATTTCCTTACACCACACATGAAAATAGACTCAAAATGGATGAAGGATCTCAATGTGAGAAAGGAATCCATCAAAATCCTTGAGGAGAACACAAGCAGCAACCTCTTCGACCTCAGCCGCAGGAATATCTTCCTAGGAACATCGCCAAAGGCAAGGGAAGCAAGAGCAAAAATGAACTATTGGGATTTTATCAAGATCAAAAGCTTTTGCACAGCAAAGAAAACAGTTAACAAAACCAAAAGACAACTGACAGAATGGGAGAAGATATTTGCAAATGACATATCAGATAAAGGGCTAGTGTCCGAAATCTATAAAGAACTTAGCAAACTCAACACCCAAAGAACAAATAATCCAATCAAGAAATGGGCAGAGGACATGAACAGACATTTCTGCAAAGAAGACATCCAGATGGCCAACAGACACATGAAAAAGTGCTCCACATCACTCGGCATCAGGGAAATACAAATCAAAACCACAATGAGATACCACCTCACACCAGTCAGAATGGCTAAAATTAACAAGTCAGGAAATGACAGATGCTGGCGAGGATGCGGAGAAAGGGGAACCCTCCTACACTGTTGGTGCGAATGCAAGCTGGTGCAACCACTCTGGAAAACAGCATGGAGGTTACTCAAAATGTTGAAAATAGAACTACCCTATGACCCAGCAATTGCACTGCTGGGTATTTACCCTAAAGATACAAACGTAGTGATCCGAAGGGGCACGTGCACCCGAATGTTTATAGCAGCAATGTCTACAATAGCCAAACTATGGAAAGAACCTAGATGTCCATCAACAGACGAATGGATAAAGAAGAAGAGGTGGTATATATACACAATGGAATAGTATGCAGCCATCAAAAGAAATGAAATCTTGCTATTTGCGGCAACATGGATGGAACTAGAGGGTATCATGCTTAGTGAAATAAGTCAATCGGAGAAAGACAACTATCATATGATCTCCCTGATATGAGGGAGAGGAGATGCAACATGGGGGGTTAAGGGGATAGGAGAAGAGTAAATGAAACAAGATGGGATTGGGAGGGAGACAAACCATAAGTGACTCTTAATCTCACAAAACAAACTGAGGGCTGATGGGGGGAGGGGGGTTGGGAGAGGGGCGGTGGGGTTATGGACATTGGGGAGGGTCTGTGCTATGGTGAGTGCTGTGAAGTGTGTAAACCTGGCGATTCACAGACCTGTACCCCTGGGGATAAAAATATATGTTTATAAAAAATAAAATAAAAAAAAAAAAAGAAAAAAGAACCTTGGTACTCAAGGTGGCCTTTAGGCCACTCCCTGCCCCCTCCCTTTCCTCTCTTTGGGGATTCTTTTCCCTCTTTTGTGCGATTCTGCTGGGAGAGCCAATCAAAGATCCTGCCCTACAGACTCAAGGCAGATCATGTGACTCCGGCTGACCAATCAGAAGACCTCACCTGCCTGAAGCAGTAATTGGTCCAGAACTGGGCATGTGATTCAAGGAGGACCAACCAGAGTTCCTTTGGGGGGAGATGGTGATTAGCACAGGGAGAGAGGGTTTTCCTAAATCAGAAGCTGAAGATGGCGGGAGGACCTGCTCTCATCATTGGAACAAATCTGCTTGGTATTTTAACTGAGGCAGAGGAGAACAGAACTGAGACTTGGAGAGAGGGAGAGGGAGACAGGTTTCTTGAGGAGGTGAAACCTCTGGATCCAGCTGTACCTGAAGGTGCAGCTGGTCTCCCAATTGGATGAGCCAATCAGTGCTCTTTTTTGCTAGAGCCAGTTTGGATTGTGTTCTGGGACTCAGCCCCAGGAGTCCTGTCTAACCTTGAGTCACACTTGGTGCCCCTTCCTCCACCATCCATCCCCCCATCATCTCCTTGCCATCTCCCTGCCTATTCTTGCTCCTCTTAATCTACGCCCCTCCAGGGGTCACCGTGTGTCTGTGTGTGTGTGTGTGTGTGTGTGTGTGTGTGTGTGTGTGTGTTTAGGGGGAAGGTGTGGGTTGGGGGGGGTGTGGGGGAAAGAGGTGGGAGGGAAAGGGAGATGCAGTGGAAGGAGGCAGTGGAGCCAGGAAGCAAAGATGCGCCATTCCAGTCAAGGGAGCCTGAAAACTGAGGCTCACAGGGTAGCAAACGCAGGGATTTCCACAGCCTGCTTAGCTGACGGGCCATGCTGATGCTTACTGTCCTCCACGGGGTCCGCATGGCATCCCTGCCCTTAGCCTATTCATTTTAGAGAGGAGGAAAACTGAAGTCGACAGGGCAAGTGACTTGTTCAAGGTCACACAGCTAGGAAGTGGCAGTACCGGGGCTAGAATATGGGTCTTTTGGCTTTAACTTCCATCTTCGCGAAATCTCAGATGTCAGAAGGGAAAGGCCCTCACCCAGGCTTTCAAGTATGCAGATAAGAAAACCCAGGGCGCGGATGGGAGAGAAGCTGGGTCCTTGTCTCCCCGGTAGAGTGGGGATTAGGAAATGCAGGACACAGATGCATGCGCGCCCGCGAGCGCGCACACACAGACACAGACACACACAGCCAACATGTTCTCAGGTGTGTGCTCAGGGCAATGGGGATGGGTAAAGCAGAGGTTAGGTTAGGAGCATCGACAACATCTCCTTCAGAAAGTATTTGAAACAATGAAATGGAACCGCGTGGCTTCCCATGCAGAGCACTGCTTCCTTGCCTGCTCCCCAGAGCCACGGGGTCCCCTGACCACAGCCGTATCTCTAAATAATGCGCGTCTGCCACGATTTCCTGATTCATCAGTTTCAGACATTATCTATTGACTTTCTGCTGTGATAGATGAGGATTCCCCTCACACTCGGCCTCCCCTTATTAATGCTCAGTGCTTCCGCTGGTTCCCTTTCCGACTTTGAGGACTTTACCTCCCCCTCTGATTCTTGGTCCTGCAATGCTGGCCGCCCCTCCTGGGCTCCCAAAGCCCCTCTTGGTCAGGTAAGGTTCCCCTGCATCTCCACAGACACCCCTCTTCCAATGTCCCTAGCGCATGCCTGCGGGGACGCATGGATCACGGATGTCATAGGATCCTGGGTCTTGGGCTCCTTTTCCCATCACTCTGTTCTTCCTCATGTGTTCTGTCCCTCGGTCCAGGCTCTGCCACAGTCCCCTGCAAGGAGTGGGAGTGTCAGCCTAGCCAGTGGTGCTGCAGCCTTCCTGGGGACATTCAGCTTCTAGGGGTCCTGCGGCTGGCTGTCTCTGACACTGCCCCCCCCATCTTCCCCAGCAGCACTTAGAAACAAATGAGGGTCTCCAGGGGGCTTTCTCTGATTATGAAATTGTTTGGCCTCATTATGTCATTAGAAAAAGAGAACCAAACACACCCAGGACAGACGGGTAAATGACAAGTGTCAGCAGCCAGAGCCCGAACCTGCTCTCTGAGTTTGCAACTGATGAGTGCCCACCCCTTACCTTTAAAATATGAACAATGGGGCCTTGTGTGGGGGTTGTTGCTTCTGCTGGGCCTTCTGAGTCACTGAGTATTTTTATGTGTCCTGTAATATACAGTGTGAATCATTCTCAAGCTTGGGGGTATTTTGGGACTCGTGTTGTTTTCCTTACAATTGCAGAAAAATCAAATATTACAGAGGTGATAAAAAATACAGCAAATTCATATGACCCAACCCAGCATGTGTACAATCTCAGGGCTGGGAAGGAAGCTGCCGCATGAAGTCATTGTGAAGGGTTCTTTGGCGGTTGTGGGGGGTTAAGACTGAACACCAACCATGACCCCTTTTTGCAGAAGTCAGATGAGAAGCGGAGTATGATACCCTAGGAAATCTTATGCCAAAGACAGAAGGTGCCAGTGTCTTGAGCCAGTTCCTGAGGGTCTAGGGAGGAAGGAAACGTTCTTCTCTCAGTGGGAGCTGTGCCTTCAACATTCTGCAGTCTTTAGACTGGGTATTCTGGGGGCGGGCCGTGGGGCGGATGGAGGGTGATGGAGAGGATGGAGCTGAGGTTCTGTTTCCTCCAATGGGCCGAGGCTTCAACTTGCAGTGTGCCTTGACGGAGCCCTCTTCCATCAAGGGACAGGAAAAGATGCTGAGCGGACCCACACAGACCTTTGCAATAATGGAGAAACTGAGTCACAGTGCAGGAAGCTCCTGTGAGGGGTCACGGGACCAGCACCTGACAGGGATATGCATCACCTCCCTGCATCTGAATGTCTTTCCTGCTGCCATACTGCCTTTTTCCGGGCATTGACCTTGTATACGTCACTTCCCTTCTGTGGGCCTCAGTCTCCCCATCTGTAACCTCCGGCTAATGTGATTAGTAAGTGCTGATGTAGCCCAGGTGCTCTGTTTCTCTGAGGGGCATCTGCTTATCAGGCTCTGGACCACCGAGGTCAGGGCCCCTGTCCTTTGGGAGTGTGAGTCTGCAGGCCCTGGGGGGCAGGTCCTGGGGAGCCAGGTGTGGCCCAGGTACCAGGGGTTCCAGCCTTAATTGCATTCTGAGCACATGTGTACCTCTCTGAGCTGCGGGGCCTGTCTCTTTCTATTAGTTTAACAAGCCCTGGTATTAATGAGATTGCTCTATAATTGAACCTTTTCACGGGTCCCTCGGTAATGAAATTATGCTAATTTGCATTCAGCACCACCAGGCATCCATCACGCGGGATCAGCCCGGAGCGGCCGGTGAGGCGGCGGGAAGGCACCGCTAATTATCACCGAAATGAACAAACCCGGCAGTATTATTATTTCATCTTCTGCCCCTTCCCTTCCGCGTTGCCCACCTCCCGGGGCCCCATCCATATTTTTGTCTTCTCCCGCACGTGACCCTGGGCCGGGTCTGGGGGAGGCGGGAGGGGGCTCCGGGGGAGGACACCGCGTCTCCACTGTGTGGCAGCATGGGCCCGGGAACTGGGAAGGCTCCAGCTGCTGCGTGTGTGTGTGTGTGTGTGTGTGTACGTGCGTGGCCAAGCACGCTGCTTCTCTGCATGTGTGGTGCTCGCGGCTGGGTGTGCAAGCCCCATCTGCACTAGTGCGCGGGGCTGGGGCCAGAGCTGAGCCCCTGGGTGTGCGTTTTTGTGCTACTTGCGAGTGAATGCCTGTCTCTGCCGATCTGTCCGCTGGTGGAGGTGTGTGTGCGCTGGTTTCAGTCTTGTGGCCGGGGTGAGAGTGTATGTCTTGGATGTCTGGCTGAGGACGTGTGTCTGAGTCCCTATGGGCGTGCCTTTGCTTCCGAGTGTACATAGCAGGGTAGGAACTTCCGCAAAAATCTGCGTGGGAGCGTGTGGTGTAGACATCAGTATATTTATGCCTGGGTCCGGGTGTATCAGTGCGTGTCCATAGGTATGTGTCTGGGATGTGTGTGGTGAACGTCTGGTGTGCAGGGTGCGAGCCTCAGTGCGAATGGGGCCGCCGCGTGTGTCTCTTGGTGCCCATGCTGGTGTGTCAATTTCCAGGACCTTCTAGCTGTCTGTACGCGTGCATAAGTGTCTGGCCACGTGGTCTGGGAGCTTCCAGCTTTCCTGGGAAACCCAGTGGCCTGGGAATGGTGGCTCTTTGAAGGCTGCTGCACCCGGAGGGTCTCACAATGAAGCTACAGGGAAACTAGGAGGAGGATGAGACATGGGGATGCTTCTCCTCATTTTTTGAGCCTTAAGGGCTCCTCCTGGGTTCCTGGGTGGATCAAGAATGGTTGAGACTGATTTCCTGGTCAGGCCTCTTGGATGGCGGCTAGGAGGAGGAGGAGTTTGATTTGATTTAGAAAAAAGAATTTGATATTTCTTGCTAACCAAAGTCTGTGCGGTAAGAGTCTGGCTTCACTGTGAAGTATGACTTGAGTGTCCCTCTGTGCCTGGCCCCCTGGCCCATGCCACTGAACCTCTCCCCAGCTGTCTACCAGGGCAGGACATGTCCAGCATACACAATGAAATTAATATAATTTACTCTTTAAAATGTATAGTAAATTAAATATATTAAAGCATAGATTTTAAAGAAGCATAAATAAATTATATTGAATTATATCATATATATTACATTTAAATTAAAAACAAAGAAAGATACTCAAAATACTTTGATACTTTGATACTTAGATACTCAAAGTACCCACAAGTGGGTCATCTACTTTGGGCGAGACTCTCCTTTCTCTGAGACTCAGTTTTCCCAGCTATAAAATGGGAATGGGAAAGACATCGGTTAATGGGATTTCTGAGATCTTTCTAGAAATGAAATTCATAGCTCTAAGAGATTATGAACTCTGTTTCTCAGCAGAGAGCTCTTACTGTACAATAGATAAAAGTCTGGGCTTTGGAGACAGTCACCTCTGACCTTGAGCAAGTTACTTAACTTTTCTGATCCTCTTTTTCCTTTCCTTGAAAAAGATAACAATATTTCCATCTTACGTATTTGTGTTGAGACTAAATAAGATCAGTAATGTGCTGGTGTTTAACAACCAGTTTGATGAAAATAATTGTGTGTGTGTGTGTGTATCTGCATACATAAGTAAAATAAAATTTACTTATACGAAGGGCTGCAGCCCACAATTTACAAGCAATAATAGAGCATATGGTACTTTTTATTGTAAATTCCAGATAGCCAATTGATTCTCCCAGAATGCTTTTGTTAGTTTTTCACAAACTCTCCCATTGGTAAATAACCTGTGCTTGCAATTGACACATGAATGTAGTTCTGGAAATTTGAAACAACTAAAATGTGTATCAAAACTTTTCTCCTTTGTCAGTGACACAAGTGAGTTCTTGTTGGGTTGAGCAATAGTTTTTGAATGTTTAAAGGCTATGTCCTTGGGTGCCTGGGTGGCATCTGCCTTTAGCTCAGGTCATGATTCCAGGGTCCTGGGATCGAGTACTGCATCAGGCTCCCTGCTCAGGGGGAAGCCTGCTTCTCCCTCTTCTCCCTACTTGTACTATCTCTCTCACAAATAAATAATTAAAATCTTAAAAAAAAAAGATTATGTCCTCAATGTTTTGTGCTATTAGAAATATAGTGGCTATAGATATGGCACAGTTTTAAATTTAATGTGCATCATGAACTTTTTCTTCTTCAGTTTCTTAGGTTTACACAATCAGTAAAAGGACAGATTAGCCCCTGCTTTGTAGTGTTAGCCAATTGCCATGGTATAAATATCCCACCATGGCCAATTTCAAGTTACCGATTAATTTCAAGTTACTGACCAATTTCAGGTTACTGAACTGGAGTTGGGAAGAGAAGCACAGTAGCACACAGGTGTATAGTATTTCTACCATAAATCTACAATAGTTATAAATAACCTCAAAAGCACAGACAACATAAAATCATTAGGAAGTGACGAATTTTGAGTATCTTTCTTTGTTTTTAATTTAAATGTAATATATATAATATAATTAATATAATTTATTTATGCTTCTTTAAAATTTATGCTTTAATATATTTAATTTACTATACATTTTGAAGAGTAAATTATATTAATTTCATCGTATGTTTAACAATCTGCTTCAATTTTGGGGAGAAAATTCAATAATGGACTCTGGCAAGCTAGTGTGAACTAGTTCCAGCACAAGTCATGGATGCAATAAAATAATGCACATATGGCTGTATTTTATTTATTTAATTTTTTAAGATGTATTTATTTTAGAGAGAGGGAGAAGGAGGGAAGGGGGAGGGGCAGAGGGAGAGGGAGAGAGAGAACATTAAGCAGACTCCCTGCTGAGCATGGAGCTCACGTGGGGCTCCATCTCCCAACCCATGAGATCGAGACCTGAGCCAAAACCCAGAGTTGGGAGCTCAGCCGACTAGGCCACCCAGGCACCCCCAGATGACTACATTTTAATCAATCAGTATAAAGCAGCCAGCTGTAAATATTAGCATGACTGCTACTACTGCTTATGACCTGCTTATGACCCACCCTCAGATACCTGCATTGTAACATGCTGCCTTTGTCGCGTGTTCTTCATTTGTGAAACTGAGTTCATGATCCCATCTATTTCCTATAAGCCTCAGTGAAATCTTCAGATTTTATGGGTTCTAGAAAGTGGGTAGGGCCAGGTAGGGCCACAGAGAAGGTAGCAAGCATAGGTGTCTTATACCCTGATGTGCACGTGTGTTTAATAAATGCTCCTAA
Source organism: Enhydra lutris kenyoni (assembly GCF_002288905.1). Taxonomy (NCBI): domain Eukaryota; kingdom Metazoa; phylum Chordata; class Mammalia; order Carnivora; family Mustelidae; genus Enhydra; species Enhydra lutris. The sequence continues at coordinate 4,035,431 of NW_019154138.1, forward strand.
AAGTTGGCAATGACATTTCAAACACAGGAATGCATAGATGGTTTTTTTTTCCCTCAAGATTTTATTTATTTATTTGACAGAGAGAGACACAGCGAGAGAGAGAGAACACAAGCAGGGGGAGTGGGAGAGGGAGAAGCAGGTTTCCCGCTGAGCAGGGGGCCTGATGCGGGGCTTGATCCCAGGACCCTGGGATCATGACCTGAGCCGAAGGCAGGTGCTTAATGATTAAGCCACCCATGCACCCCTGGAATGCATAGATCTTAAGTCTATAATTGGATGAATTTTGACAAGAGTTTAACTAGCACCCCAATCAAGATAGAACATCACCTCAGAAAATTTCCTGATGCCCCCTCCCAGTTCAATCCCTTTTTCTCCCATGGTGGGAGTCAAAGTTCTCTTTCCCAGAAACACAGATTTTTTTGTCTACTTTTGAAATTCATAGAAATGCAATCACATATATGTAGTCATTTGTATCTGGCTTTCTTTGCCTAGTGTCATTTTGTTTGAGATCTATCCATGTTTAGTGACAGCATTTCCTTAGCTTTACTTGCTGCATATCCCGCAATACGTTTATAATTCACCTGTTAGTGGACATTTAGATGGTTTCTGAGTTGGGGGCTATTATGACTAAAATTTCTAAGAACATTCTGGTATATGTATTTTGGGGGCACGCATGTCTTCATCTACCTTGGTTAAACACTCCCTTGTGGTATCTCATTGTGCTTTTAGTTTGTATTTCCCTGTAAGTGAGTGATGTGGAACATTCCTTTGTATGCTTATTGGCTATTCATATATGATCTTTTGGAAAGTATCTATTCAAATCCTGTGTCTATTACTTACAGGATGGTTTGTATTTTTATTATTGAGTTGTAGTCCTTTATATATCATGGCTACTAGTCCTTCCTCAGGTATGATTTCCAAATGTTGTTTCCCAGCCCATGATTCCTATTAATATTCTTGATGATGTCTTTTGATGACCAGATGTTTTACATAATGGAGTCTAAGTTATTATTCCTTTCTTCTAATGCTATTACTGTCTAGGTCTTGTCTGATAAAACTTTGCTTACGCTGAGTTAGTGAAGATGTTCTCCTGTATTTTCTTCTACATTTTTAAGGTTTTGCTTTTATGTTTAGGACTATGTTCTTTATCAGTTTTTGTGTATGGTGTGAGTAGGGGTTCAAGTTTCTTTTATCCTATGTGTTTATTCAATTGTCTCAGCACTATTTGTAGAAAACATTTCCTTTTTTCATTGCATCGCCTTGATAACTTTATTGAGAATCAAATGATAGTATATGTGAGAGGTAATTTCTGTGCTCTCTATTCTATTCTATTGATCTATTTGGATATGCTTTTCATGACCATACTGCCTTGGTTACTGCAGATTTATAGTAAATCTTGAAATGAAATAGTATGAATCCTTCAATTTTGGTATTTTTTTCCTCAAGGTTGTTTTGGCTTCTCAAGGGCCTTTGAATTTCCATCTAATTTCAGAATCAACTTGTAGATTTATACCAAAATAAACTGCTTATCATTTTGATTGATATTGTGTTGAATCTTCATATTAACTTGGGGATAACAAACATCTTAGCAATTTTAATGTTTCCACTCCCAAACATGCTTTATCTCTCCATTTAGTCAGGTCTTCTCTCATTTCTCTCAACATTTTTGTATTTTTCAGTTCAGAGTTGTGTCCATATTTTATTACATTTATTTCTAATTGTATTGTGTTTTTATATGATTATTAAAAGTATGACTTAAAATTTTTGTTTTACAACTGCAGTATTTTATTTACTACTACATAAAAATATAATTAGTTTTTATATATCGATCTTACATCTATCTACAACCTTACTAAATTCCCTTATCAGTTCTACTGGAGTTTTTGGTAGATGCCTCAGGATTTTTATATGTAAACAATTATGTAACTTGTAAATAAATGCAGTTTTCCTTTCCAATATGTATGCCCTCCAATTCTTTTTCTTAGCCTATCACACTGAGTAAGATCTTCAGTAAATGTTGAATAGAAATACTGAGAGAAGACATGCTTGCCTTATTCTTTTTTTTTTTTTTTAAGATTTATTTATTTGACAGAGAGAGATCACAAGTAGACAGAGAGGCAAGCAGAGAGAGAGAGAGAAAGAGAGGGAAGCGGGCTCCCCGCTGAGCAGAGAGCTCGATGCGGGACTCGATCCCAGGACCCTGAGATTATGACCTGAGCCGAAGGCAGCGGCTTAACCCACTGAGCCACCCAGGCGCCCCGCTTGCCTTATTCTTGATCTCAGAGAGGAAGTATTCAATACCTCACTAGTAAGTATCATGCACATTGAAGAGTTTTTCCAAAGTCTCCATTTATTAGAGGACATGACTTTATCTTAGTAGTTTGCTAATTTGCTGCAAAGCCCTTGAACGGTATCAAATTTTGTCAAGTGTTTCTTGTGAATCTATGGTTTTTTTCCTTTATTTTGTTGATGTGGTATGCCTTTCAAATATTAAATCAATCTGACATACAGAGATAAATATTACTTTTTACCATGATGTATTATCATTTTAAAATACTGCTGAATTCCATTTGCTAGCATCTGTTAATAATTTCAGTGTATAAGAAGGAGATTGTAATATTGCATAATTTTCTTTTATTGTAATATCTGTGTCTGTGGGTTTTTTGGTGGGATCTTATCCTTTTTAACTGCTAAAATATACATAGCATAAATTTCACCATTTTAAGCATTTTAAAGTACATGCTTCAGTAGTGTTTTGTGCATACACAATGTTGTGTGACCATCACAACTATCTAGTTCCAAAGTATTTCCATTACCCCCAAAGAAATTTCATACCCATTAAGCAGCCACTTCCTATCCCCTCCTGCTCCCTGACCCCTAACAGTCAGTAGTCTCTTCTGCATCTCTAGGGATCTGCCTATTCTAGATATGTCATATAAACGAATTAAACAACACATGGCTTTTTGTGCTCTCTTTCCCTACTTAGCATAACATTTTCTTTTTTCTTCTTTTAAACAATATTTTTAAAATTTATTTGACAGATAGAGATCACAAGTAGGCAGAGAGGCAGGCAGAAAGAGAGGGAAGGGAAGCAGGCTCCCCGTCGAGCAGAGAGCCCAGTGCAGGGCTTGATTCCAGGACCCTGGAATCATGACCTGAGCTGAAGGCAGAGGCTTTAACCCACTGAGCCACCCAGGCAACCCTAGCATAACATTTTCAAAATTCATCTGTATTATAGTGTGGCTAAGTACTTCATTGTTTATTATGGCTGAATAATATCTAAATTGTATGGATATCCAGTATTGTAGTATGCTTTATTTTGTTTATCCATTCATTAGTTAATGGACATTTGGCTATTTCTACACTTTGACTATCATGAATAGTGCTGCTATGAACATACAAGCTTTTGTATGAAAACCTGTTTTCAATTCTCTTAGTATATACTTAGGAATGGAATTTCTGCATTATATGATTATTTGATGTTTTAAATTATTGAGGAACTGCCATACAGCTTTCAAAATGGCCCTCATTACGTTCTCACCAGTGATGTTGAAGGTTCCAAATTCTTTACATCATCACCATCACTTGTTATTGTCCAGTTACAAAAAAAGTTGTAGTCAAGCTAGTGGGTGTGAAGCGCTATCTTACCGTGATTTTGATTTGCATTTCCCTTAGGCTAAGGACACTGAGCTTAATTTCATGTGATTATTGGTAATTTTCAGATCTGTTTTTGGAGAAATGTCAATTCAAGATTTTGCCCACATTGGAATTGGGTTGTTTGTCTTTTGGTTGTAGAGTTGTAAGATAATAGATATTGGAAACCAGATCCTTATCAGATATATATAATTTCTAAATATTGTCTTATATTGTAGGTTGTCTTTTTCACTGTCTTAATAGTGTTCTTTGATGCATAAAAGTTTCTAACATTTTTTGTGGATTCTTTAGAGTTTTCCATGTATAAGATCATCTCATCTGTAATTAGATGTACTTTACTTCTTCTTTCCAATTTTGAACACTTTATTTCTTTTTCCTAATTGCTCTGGCTAGAACTATTTCAGTATTGAATAGAAGTGGTGAAAGCAGAATCCTTATCTTGGTCCTTAGGAAAAACCTCTCAGTCTCTCACCATTGATTATGATGTTAGCTGTGGATTTTTCATAAATGTCCTCTACCATGTTGAGGAAGTTCCCTTCTCATTTTAGTTTGTATCCTGAAAGTGTGTTGGAGTGTGTCAAATACTCTTCTGTATCATTCTATTAATGCAGTGCATTATATCCATTGATTTGTAAAGGTTGAATCAGCCTTGCATTCCTGTGTTAAATTTCACATGGTCATGGTGTATAATCCTTTAATGTGCTGCTGGATTTGATTTATTAATATTTTATAAGAATTTTTGCATCTATATTCATAAGATATATTAGTCTACAGTTTCTTGGATGGTTTTTGTCAAGCTTTGGTATCAGGGTAACACTGATAAAATGCATAAGGAAGTATTCCTTCTTCTTCACATTTTGGAAGAATTTAAGAAGATCGGGATTAATTCTTCTTTGTTTTGTATACTTCACAAACAGTGAATCTATCTGGTACTAGACTTTTCTTTGTCCAGAGGTTTTAATTACTGATTCATTATCTTTACTTGTTTTAAGTCTTCTGCGATTTCTATTTCCTCTTGAGTCAGTTTAGATATTTTGTACATTTCTAAGGATTTGCCCTTTTCATCTAGATTTGTTGGTATGTGATGTTCATAGTATTCTCTTTTAATTCTTTTTGTGTCTGTAAGTAATAATTTCAGTAGTAATGTCCCAGCTTTCATTTTAAATCTCAGTTATTTATATCTTTTCTCTCTTTTCTGTCATTCTAGCTAAAAGCTTGTCAGTTTTGTTGATCTTTTTGAAGAACCAACTTTTGTTCTTACTGATTCTATTGGATTTTTATTTCTTACTTAATTTAACTGACTCTAATTTTTCTTATTTTCTTTCTTCAGCCAGCTTTGGGTTTAGCTTACTCTTTTTTTTTTTCTTCCTATTTTCTTAATTTGTCAGGTTAAGTTTTTGATCTGAGATCTTTCTCCTTCTTAAATGTGGGCATTGAGGGGTGCCTGGGTGGCTCAGTTAGTTAAGACCCCCACTCTTGACTCAGCTCAGGTCATAATCTCAACATTGTGAGATTGAGCACCACATTGTGCTCTGGATGTGGAGCTTGCTTAAGCTTCTTTCTCCCTCTGCCCCCTCTCTTTAAAAAAAAAAAAAAAAGAAAGAAAAGAAAAGAAAACAAATGTGAGCATTGAAATCTGTACATTTCCCTCCAGGCTGCTTTTGTCACATCCCATAATTTTTTGTATGCTGTGTTTTCATTTTCATGTGTCTCAGAATATTTTCTGATTTCTTTCATGATTTACTCTTTGATTTATTTGTTATTTGAATGTGTTTTTTCATTGCAAGGTGTTTGTGGATTTTCCACTTTTCCTTTGATACTGATTTGTAGTTTCATTCTTATTAATGGATGGAACTTTTTACTAATATATAACATCCTTCTTTGTCTCATGTAAAAACTTTTGACTTAAAGTCTATTTTGTCCAGTATTACTTTTGGTCATCTCAGCTTTCATTTGGTTATTATTTGCATAATTTTCATCCTTTCACTTTTCACCTATTTGAGTCTTTGTATCTAAAGTCAGTGTCATGTACACAGCATAGAGTTGGACCATGTTTTCTTAATTGACAATGTCAATCTCTTCCTTTTGATAGGAAGATTTAATCCACTTACATTACTATTCCACATAGTGATTACTATTAAGGAAGGACTTCCACCAACTTGCTATTTGATTTCTGTATGTTCATCAATTCCTCCTTAATTCTTTCCCCTCTGTTTTTTTTTTTTTCCTAGTGTATTCCTTTGATTTCCTTCTCATTGCCTTTTCTGTAAATTTTGCAAGTTATTTTCTTATTGGTTACCATGGGAATTGCAACTAACAGTCTAACAGTGTAACTTGTGTAGGTACTGACCCATATTCAAAGGTATACAAACCTCTGAATTATACAATTCCATCACCCCCCTCCTGTATGCCGTTATTGTCAGAAATATTATGTATCATATTCCTATTACCATAAATTTATAGTTATTATTTTATACATTTATCTTTTAAGTCATTTAGGAAAAAAAGAAGAAGCACAAAGCAAATATACAATAATATTGGCTTTTATATTTTTTTCCTATGTAGTTACCTTTACTGGTATTCTTTATTTTTTTCAAATGGCTTCAAGTTACTGACTAGTGTCCTTTCATTTCAAACTGAAGAAACCCCCTTAGGATTTCTTGTAAGGCAGGTTTATAAATGACAAACCCCAGTAACTTTTGTTTATCTGAGAATATCTTAATTGCTATTTCATTTTTGAAAGGTATCTTTGGCAGATATAGAATTCTTGGTTGGCAGATTTTTTTTCTTTCAGTACTTTAAATATGTTATCCCACTGCTTTCTGACCTCCATGGTTTCTGAAAGAAATCTGCTGCTAATCTTGTTGAAGACCTTTTGTATGTGATAAGTCTTTTCTTTCTTACTGCTTTTGAGTCTTTTGAAAATTGATCATAATATGTGTTGGTGGATCTTTTGGACTTTATCCTACTTGGGGTTTATTACAATTCTTGGATGTGTAGATTCATGTAGTGTCATCAAATTTGGGAAGTTTTGGACCATTATTTCTTCAATTGTTCTACCTATTCCTTTCTTCCTTTCTTCTTCTAAAACCCCCATTATGTATATGTTGGTGTGCTTGGTGGGGACCTATAGTACTCTAAGTCCCTATCATTTTCCTTCCTTCTTTTTCCTTTCTGCCCCTCAGACTGGATAATCTCAATAAACTGATCCTTAAGTTCACTGTGTTTTTCTTTTGCCTGCTCAAAGCTGTTGTTGAACCGCTCTAGTGAATTTTTCCTTTCAGTTGTGCTTTTCAACTTAAGAATTTCTGTTTGGTTCCTGTTTTACAATAGTTTTAATCTCTTTATTGATACAATAAAACATTATTCTCTTGGTTTTCTTTAGCTCTTTGAGCATATTTAAGAAAGTTGATTTAAAATCTTTGTCTATTAAGGCTATGTTTGTTCTTCCTCAGGGAAAAATTCTACTAATTTCTTTCTTCCTTTCTTTCTTTTTTTTCTACCAATCGGCCAGACATTCTTGTTTCTTTGCAGATATATTCTGTTGTTGTTGAAACTGGACATTTTGAACATTAAAATGTATACCTCTGGAAATCAGCTTCTCATGTTCTCTTGAGTTTATTGTTGCTGCTTGTGGTTGTGGTTGTTTGTTCAATGCCTTTTCTAACCTATTTCTATAAAGATTATATTCCTCATCCCCTGTGGTCAAGGAGAAATCTTTGCTTTGTTAGATTAGTAGTCAAGTAGTGATTTGACAGAGATTTCCTTAAATGCCTGGAATAAACACACACACACACACACACACACACACACACACACACCAAACCAAACTTCTCCCTGTCTTCACAGGTTGGCTCTATGTTGGGACATTTCTTCATTCCTTGGTCATGTCTTTCTTTTCCTCCCTCTTTGTTCATTTCTAACTCTGCTGTAGCTTTCACTTTAGGCTTCTATGGAGCCTAAATGTCACCCAGAATTAAAAGCTTGGAGTCTTATCAGGTCTTTTCTAAAATGCATCCAGCCCTGGGCATATGTACAGCCTTCTAAATGAGCCAGTATAAAGCTTTTATTCCCCCATGTATATCCTCCCTCAACCTGTTTGTTCCCAGGCTATTTGGTTTATCTGCTACCTCCCCCATTTGTTATCTTTTGCCCTAGGTGGCTGCATGTAATGTATTTGCTTTTAAGTGCTTTTGATGGTGCCACTCTGAGAAAGTTTTGAGTTGGGCATAACAAAGGCAAGCCCCTGAACTGACTCCTCAGGGAGTCACAGGATAGGTCAATACACATAACAACAATTCTTTGAAAACAAAGTCTGTATTTCCCTTTCTGGTACCAGAAAGCCACATCAGAATGTGGGCTGGTATCCCCATGACCACAGCTGAGTTTGTGATTTGGGGTTTGGTTAACAGGTTGGTAAGTGAAACTGCCATAATTTCTCTTATCAAAATTTAGCAGTTTGCTTCTTCATTAAGCATTCTTCTGCTTAAGTGTTGGATTTCAGAATTCTGAGAAAGTTGATTCTGGTGATGTTTGCCAGCTTAATTGTTGCTTTAGCGGAATGATGGAATTTTGGAGTTCCCTACTCCACCATTTTCAGTAATATCACTCGTTTTATGTCTGGTTTTGATATTACGATAATCTTGGCTTCATAAAATATATTGGGAAGTATTTTTCTCTACCTATATATTCTGGGAGATTTTGTGTAATATTGGCATCTGCCCCTCCCCCAAGTGTTTAATAGCATTTATCATTGACACCATCTAGACTTAGAGTCTTCTTTGTGGAAAGGTTTTGGTAATGAATTTAATTTATTTAATAGGTAAAAAGCTATTCACAATTTTCCTATTTCATTTTGTGTCCGTTTGGATGAGTTTTGTTTGTATTTTGTTTTTATTATTTTTTTAAAAGATTTTGTTTATTTATTTGAGGACAGTCTAGAGAGAGAGCATGAGCATGAGGCAGGGGAGGGGCAGAGAAGCAGACTCCCTGCTGGGCAGGTAGTCCTAGGTGGTACTTGATCCCAGAACTCTGGGATCATGACCTGAGCCACCCCATCACCTAGATGAGTTTTGTTTTTAAAGAAATGTTTTCATTGCACCTAAGTTGTCAAATTTTATTTTGTAGAGTTGTTTATTCCCTTATTAGTCTTTTAATGTCAGTAGGATTTGTAATAATACTGCCTTTACACTCCTGATATTGATTATTTCTGTTTTATCTCTTTTTTTCCTTAATCATTCTTGCTAGGGTTTATCAATTTTTATTATTAATCTTTTCAAAATGCCATGCTTTTGTTTTGCTTTAGTATCTGTTTTCTATTTCACTAACTTCTGTTTTCATTTCCATTATTTCCTACCTTCTAGTTAGTTGGGGCTTAATTTGCTCTTTTGTACCTATCTTCTGCATATGTTAAGAACTCCACAAAATACTGTTATCATTTTTGCACTGAATAGCCAATTGTCCATCACAAAGCCAAAGAGAGGAAAAAAGTAATCTTTTATAGTTATTTGCATGTTTACCATTTCCAGTGCTCTTCATTTCCTCTTCCAGACCTGAATTGCTGTCTTACTTAATTAGCGTTTAGCCTAAGGAATGTCTCAAAGCCTTCCTTTGTGCAGTGTGCAGGGCTGCTGACAATGAATTCTGTAAACTTTTGCTTATAGAATTTAAAAATGTCTTTTCACTGTTTTTAAAGGGTATTTTTGCTAGATATATAATTCTGGACTGATACTTTTTTCCCCCCTTCAGCATCTTAAAGGCATCATTCTCTTTTTTCCCCCTCATCTCCATATTTTCTGATGAGATAACCCATTGTTTTTATATCATTATTCCCTTGCATATATTGTGTCTTTTTCTCTGACAGCTTTTTAGTTGTACCTTTTACTTTTTTTTAAAGCATTTTGACTACAAAATGCCTACATGTGGTTTTCTTTATACTTATCATATTTATCTTAATGTCTGCTGAGCAACTTTTTCTCTCAGCTGATGCTTTTCATCAAATTATAGGAATATGCCTTCAAATATCTTTTTCTGCTTCCGTTCTCTCTTTTCCCCATGAGACTCTAGTAACACATATTTTAGATCACTTAATATTGTGCCATAGTTGCTGAGGCTTTGTAAATTTTTGTCTCTTTTCCTCTTCTGTTCTTAGAATTGAGTTTTCTACTGATCTGCCTTCAAGTTTCCCGGCTTTTTTCTGTTACCTCCGATCTGATTTTAAGGTCATCTAGAGAATATTTTATTTCATTGATGATGCTTGTCAGTTCCAGACTTTCCATTTGGATCGTTTTTTGTGGTTTGTATTTGAAAGTATCCATTTTTTTATTCACCATGTTCACGTTTGACTTTAAGTTCTTTAACGTTTTTATGAAAGCTGTTTTTAAAGTCCTCAGTTGTTAATATCAACTTGTGAACATCTCAAGGTCTGTTTTTCCCCCTTGATATTGAGTAACCTTTTCTTGGGTTGTGTTGGTTGGTTGTTTGTTTGTTTGCATTTTAGGAATTTTTAAAAATCGTATTCTAGATATTGTGGGTATTGCTGTCTTCTTTTAAGTGGTGTTGATTTTTGTTCTGTCAGACAGTTTAATTACTGGTGAGTTCTCTTGATTCTACTAGACTGGGTTGTATTTTTTTTTTCCAAAGCAGGTTTTTTAAGGTTTTGTACTTAGTCTGAGGACATGGCCCTCACTCTAGCTTATTGTCCTTTCTTTTAATGCATAAACTTTCTTTTTTTCTCAATTGAATGCCTGAGATCCCCAGTGAGGGTCTCTTTATTCTGATGGACCAGAACTCCCTACACAGTATAACCTCTGTTATTCAGCAATCAACCTTCAGCAGCTCCCAACTAGCCTTGTAGAAACTTGCTCTGCACATGCATAGCACATCAATTGGCCAAAGATCTTCAGGGGATCCCAAGAAAAATTTCTAGGTTCCAGCCATCCCCTCTACTCTACTACCATTCCTTGAAAACCTGGAGGAGTTCAAGTTGTTAAAGTGTCAAAGGGAGTTGTTCTGCAATGTGTTTCTGACTACTTTCCAGCTATGTGATTGGAGCAACTTGCCTGATTTCCCCAGCCTCAGTTTCATCATATGCAACATGGGGATAATAGCAGTTTCCAACTGCTAGGGTTATATTGAGGATTAAGTGAGGAATAACATGTAAAGTGCTTAAAACAGTGCCTACTCTGTGGTAGGCTTATGTAAGAATTATCTGCTGTTTTTCCTCCTAGCTCCACAGAGCTGGCATGGGGCTAATGCCCAGGGTGGCAGCACTTGGAAGATGGTCCTTCATGGTGAGAGAGGGTCATTCTGTGCTGCTTTGCCAGAGATCAGGAGGGTAATCGCATTCTAGAAGAATTCTGCTGCATACATACATTCCTCCAAGGAACCAGCTAGGGGAATCGCCTTTCAGAGAGAAATACCATCATTTGCAAATACCTTACTCCCTGACACTGCTTCCGTCAAGCCCTCTATGATTTCATTCACCCAGGAATGTCTCGGGATGGGTAGTGAGTACCCACAGTGGAGAAGTGAAGACTCTAGGTGCTTTTTGCGGTACGTGGTAGCCACTGCTGCCTCAAGGTAATCCTCTTCCCGAGGGGCTATTGATGTCCGGCCCATTCCTTGTCTGAAGATTCTTCTTCTTCTTCTTCTTCTTCTTCTTCTTCTAAATTATTTATTTATTTATTTGACAGAGAGAGAGATCACAAGCAGATAGAGAGACAGGCAGAGAGAGCGGGGGAAGCAGGATCCCTGCTGAGCAGAGAACCTAATGTGGGGCTCGATCCCAGGACCGTGGGATCATGACCTGAGCCAAAGACAGAGGCTTTAAGCCACTGAGCCACCCAGGTGCCCCTGAAGATTCTTCTTTTAAGACCTGGAATCTAATAAAGACAATAAAAGAACGCGCTGCAAATAATTGACCTATCAAAGCAAGGGCTGTCAACTCCCCATCCCTTCCCAAAGGGCTAGAATAGGAGGGTTTTTTTGGTTTGTTTTGTTTTTAAGATTTTATTTATTTATTTGACAGAGAGAGAGATCATAAGTACGCAGAGAGGCAGGCAGAGAGGGAGGGGGAAGCAGGCTCCCTGTGGAGCAGAGAGCCCGATGCAGACCTCGATACCAGGACCCTGAGACAATGACCTGAGCTGAAGGCAGAGGCATTAACCCACTGAGCCACCCAGGTGCCTCTAGAGTAGGAGCTTCTGTTTGAATCCCGTCTGGATCACCTCTTTACCTGCTGACTCCACATTTTGCAACCATGTGGACAGGTCGTTGCTGGTGTGCGCTGTTCCCCTGTTCCCTGAAACACGCCCGTGGTTTATCTTCATGTCTTGCAGGACCACGTGAGAACGTGGTCTTTCCTAAAGCCAGCGTCAGACAAACTCAAGGCAATTTCACCTGTCTTTCGCTAAAAGCTGCTCAGAGCTAGGTCTCTGAGTCCCTAGACCTCATTAACGAGGTGTCTGTGTCTGTAACTTCGTCTGTCTCAGTCTGTGCTTAGTCGACCACTAGTTCCAAAGACTCTTAGTGGAGTTCTGTGGTCAAAGAGGTTTGGGAGCTGCAGGTTAAAGAGTAAAACAGGATTACGGATTGCAGGGATAAATTATTACATGGTTGTTGTTACTCTGCTCCCTTGCACCATAACTCTCTGATATGCAGGAATCGGTGTTCCCCCGTGCGTCCACGTTTTCGCCGAGCATCTTCCCATGGAATTAATGTTCTGCCCAACCCACCTGGAAAAAAGCTGGGTTTGAGCCCAACAGTAACAGGAACTGACATTTACCTTTGGGGAAGTTGAACACTGGTAGCTTCTGGGCGCGCGTGCGCGTGTGTTGCTCTTAACCCCTTTTGTTTCTGATAAATGGTTCCCTGTTGGTTGCTAAATTACTTTGAGGGCAAGGAGCAGTTAGTTGTCTTCCTCTTTTGTTTTTTATTCTGCAGCACCGGGGCCAGGCCTGCACACATAGAAGTGGATACAAACAGCATTTGGGAGAAAAAAAAGGGATATATGCAGCCTTGCTCTCCCTCATGCTTCAGACATTGTCAGCGTGCCAAGCTCTGGAGTGTTTCCAGTCCAAAGGAAACAGAGAGCTGGGAGGTCCTTAGAGGCCATGGATTTCAATGCTTTCATTTTGGAAAATGGGGAAACTGAGGCCCAGAGAGACGAAGACCTTGCCCTGGACTGGGCAGAATCTTTGGCCCTTCGAATGTTCAGATAGAAGCCCGTAGAAGAGTCCTTCTCAAACATGGCTGTGTTTTAGCCTCACCCAGGGAAAAGTAAAAAAATAAAAAAAATTCTGGAGTCCAGGCTGCATTCTGGGCCAATGAAACCAGAACCTCTGGAGTAGGACTCAGGTATCAGCTGTTTTTAAGTGTCCCCAGTGAATCCTGTGTGGGGCTGAACTTGAGGCACAACCAGGAAATCTTACTCTTCCCAGAGGTACCTCAGAAGGCACTGGAGAGATGGGATAGGGAAGGGGGGTCTTCATCAAAGCAGTTCTGCTTGTATCTCTTTTATCTCCTGCTCCCCTCTAACCTGTCCCTCGAAGGAAAGCCCCCTAGCAGTTTTGGAAGTGAACCTCTCCAGCCGCACAGATGGGGAAGGAGACGACCTGCTCAAAATCATGGCAAGCCCTGGATGTGACCAGGATTCAGACCCCACCTCCTGACGCCTGGCCGGGGGTCTTCAGCCACCCTGTGCCCTCAAATTATTTTAAATGATTCGACACCCTGCGAGCTGTCCTCCAAGTGTCCCCACATTTCCTCTTAATCCGGAGGCACAGCCACCCTCTCCGGTGGACCCCACCTTTTGTTTTGGGTTCTGCAGATTCATCAAGAATGGCCAGTGGTCATGGGGGCCTTTGGGGTGGAGGGGGCCGTGAGTTTGGGGGGGAGCCTCTGACATCAAATTAGCCTTCATTTTAAGTCTCGATGCAGCAATTATGACTTTTGAATAGCAGTGGTTGTTACCGAGGATGGTCGCCTAATTATTGCACATAATTATTATAATTACTGTGTACCTAATGATGCCTAATAAGGAGCAACATCACAGAGAGGCGCGGGGGCTGCTCAGCCTGGTGGTCTGGGCTCCAGAGGGGGGCGGCTGGGGCTCTGATGCCTGCATGGGGCTGCTTAGCAAGGACGCCAGGCTGCCTGTCTCCTGGTGACCAGGGGCTACAGAGTATGCAGGAAGACAAAACTCCCAGAAAGAATGTGCTGGCATCAGCTCAGAGACAATGAGTGTGGAAGTGGCTGATCTGGAGCTGGCCTTCCCCAGCCGTCAACTTCAAGGTCTCAGGTTCGTGCTAATGCCGGGTCCTATGGGGAACCAGATTCGGGAAGGTAGAAAATGGATAATGCTCCAGGGACTGGGCCCGGGATGTGTTGGTGCACATATTTATAAAAAAGAATCACTGATTTTTATAGAAGGCTATGTGCCAAGCCCTCTCAGTTTATATCCATCATCTCATTTAATTCTTGCCACAAACTCATTTCACAGATGGAGAAATTGAGACCCCACAGTCATCCCAAAGATCAGCATACCTGCCCCGTACTGTACGTGGGTTATCTCACCTGATCTCCCCAACAGTCTCATTAGATAGATATTCTTATTATGGTTTTCTTGTTTATTTCTACACTATCGATGGGAATCTGAGACATGGGGAGGGAAAGCGATTTTTTCCTGGGTCAGACAGCTGTTAGATGGCAGAGCCAAGCTCTAAAGCCAGACAGCCTGTTTTTCTTTCCTCATCAATACCTATTATATCACTGGTAGATGTCAAGGTCAAAGCAGATAACGTTTTGTTTGGGAAAGACCAAACAAAAATCATATAGGCCAATAAATATATAATACACTCTCAGTAGCAGGATAGATAGCAAGACAGCAGGACAAGAGGAGGGCCAGGAAGGTGGGGGCAGGGTTCTAAGTCTATTCTAAGGAGAATAGACACTGAAGGCTTCATTAATCATGTCTAAAGTGAAACGAGGCTTGAATGTATTGAGAGGAGGAGCCATGTAGATCTTTCTGCAAACAGTGGTCTAAGCAAGCCACTTTGCACAGCCAGTGCAAAGGCCCTGAGGCATGACGTGTGCAGTGTTCAAAAAATACCCAAGAGGTCAGAGTGATGGGGCGGAGTCAGTGAAAGGGGCACGTTTCAAGAAGAGAACAGAGGAGTGGTCGGGAGCCAGGTCCTCTAAGGCCTTACAGACCTGGTGAAGGACTTGGTATTTTATTCTAAATGTGATGGGAAACCCGCAGGAGGATTTTGAGCAGGGGCAGGACTTGGCTTGATTTGTTTTTGTTTGGTTGCTGTGTGTGGAGAAAGAAGAGTAGGGCTACAGCTTTGGGCACGGGGAAGGCAGTGCGGTGGTGAGAAGTACTCGGATTTTCCACGTGTTTTGAAAGAAGGGCTGATCTGCACCCAGTTTGGGTGTGGGGCGGGAGAGAGTTAGAGATGCATCACTGACTCCTGCGTGTCTCAGTGTGGTCCAGGTGCTCCTGAGAGTGGGACTCCTGTGTACCTAGTTTGTCTGAGAGGCACTCCCAGGAAGCACCCACAGGGGCGAGAAACGAGTCAGGGAGTCACTCACTCCAGGTGTAACCATTGTGGGCATCTAGAACTCACTCCAGCTGCGGACTTGGGAGAGATAGGGTAGAACACATATTTCAGTCCCAAGGGGAGAGGCAGCTGGAGCCCCAGAGCTGCGGTGTTAGTAGGAAGCAGCCTCCAGGTCCAGGGACCAGTGCCCAAGGACGAGGGATGGGGTCAGCAACACCCCAGGTTTCTGGCCAGACAACTGGGTAAATGGCCCTGCCATCTCCTGAAGATGAAGCACAAGAACTCGTGCTTTGGGCAAATGCTGCACACTGTGCCCCAGGGGTCAGCAAACTGCAACCTACAGGCCAAATTTTGCCTTCTGTGCATTTTGGTATTTCGAGCATTATGAGACCCCCTGAGGTTACCAACTCTCCATCTGGTACTTTCCCTGTGCTTCTCTTGGAGTAGGTAGGTACTTAGTGAAAACCATACTTCAGATAGTCTGGTTTCCTGCCTCTACTTCCCCATCTACCAGCAAGGTGACTTGGGCAAATCTCTAGATTTCTTTTAGCCTCAGTTTCTGCATCTGGGACACCAGAATAATGGGCAGTACCACCAAAGTTGGCGGGAGGAGGCATCTCATCAGGGATGCGAGGAAAGCATGATGCTCATGTACTGGGCATCTAGATGGAGATACTTATGTTTGTGTTGTCTTAATTATAACAATTAGTGCAGGGGAAGCCCACTCCCCGGCCAGGATGGCTCCGGCCCCGCCCTGTTCCCCGCTCTCTCCCCCTGCAGCAACCCCCTCCCTAGTTAATGGTGTATTGTCCCTGCCCTGCGGGAACAAGGGGAGCTCAGCTGGCCTTAGTCACAGGTCAATTGCTTCATACAAATCCGCAGGGACTCATGGGTGCGCGGAGGAGAGGCGGGGTCCGTGAGGGCTCCACTTCGGGCGCGGACACAGCTCCAGGTACTAGGGACGGCAAAGGGGGGACACCGGCGAGTCCGTGTTCTGTGCAATCCTAAGAACCAAATTAACCAGAACCACAGAGCTCAAGAGGTGTCTCTTGAAAGCACGGTTTCTCCCCCTCTGCAACTGAGGACCTCTTGAGCCGGATAAGTCTTCATTGGGGGGGGAGTCCTATGCATTGTGGGATATTTAGCATCCTCCCTGGCCTCTACCCACTACATAACAGTAGCACCCCTCCCCCATTCCAGTTGTGACAACCAATGTCTCCTGCAGGGGGGCAGGGGGGCAAAATCATGCCCACTTGAGAAACACCCCTAGAGGAGCAGTTTCCTGGAGCAAATCCCATCCAACAGCTAGAAGGCACACCTGGGCAAGACTGTGGGAAAAGGGGAGGGGTTAGCCTTAACCAAAGAGCACTTCACCACTGGGTGGGGGAGATGAGACCCCCAAAGAGATAAGGGACAGCCACTGTGAATGCCAGAGTCTGGCTACACTGATGGTGGGGCAGGCTCCAGCTGTGCTCAGGGCTTCCTGGAGGAGGTGGGTAGTGGGCTGGATGAGCAACATTGAAGGGAACTCCAGGTGGATGGAGAAAGCCTGAGCAAGGGTCCTGGGGCATGAAATGAGCAAAGAGGAGCCTGGGCAACCTGGGAATGTGTGAGGGGCGGGAGCGGAAGTAGCATTACTCATGATGAGCAGCTCCCTTGCTTTCGAGTGCAGACCCCGAGCAGATGTTTTCTGAACACTTTACTTCGATCGTCTCATTTAATCCTCAAATACCCTCTGTTGGGCGTCTTTGATGACTATTCTCATCCCGTACGTGAGGAAACCAAGGCGCCAGGTGTCATGGGGTTCGCCCAGGCCACACTGCCCTTGAGGACAGGTTCCAACTTCAAGCTCAGGGGGTTGACCCCCCCCTTCCCCACCCCCGGCCTCCACTCATCTCTGTGCTCCTCTGTCCACGGAGCCACCACCATGCTGGATGGTGTTGGGAGGTGAACATGGAAGGTGTATCCTAAGCCCTCAAATGTGGAACACAGGGCTGTGCCACCAAGTGAATGAATGGGATATGAATAAATAAATGAATGAACAGAGTAAGGGTCTGGCCCACCGAGGCAGAAACGTCCTTCCCACCAGACTCCTGGCTCCACCCACCACTCCCAGGCTTTCCCTGACTCCCCGTCAGCTCTGGGGGCATCACTGGGCACGGCTGTGAGGGCTCTTGCTCAGAGGGTACTTCAGCATGAGGACACCATAAGATATTTGTCTCCTTTTCCTCCTTGGCCCGAACCTATTTGAAGAAAGGAGAGAAAAACAGCTAGACATCAGGAAGAACTTCCAACAGATATGAAAATGGGTGGGGGGCGGGGGGCTCCATGAGCAGCTGGATGCCTGTGAGGCTCAGAGCCGGGGTATGGGGCCAGAAAGAGCTCTGCTGCATCTGTCTCTGGGCCTAGGTCCCTCAGCTCCCCAGGACTGGCCCCATGGGACACGCTTTCCTCAGCTTGGAGGCTCAGTGACAGCAGGGCAGGGGGCATGAGTTTCTCCTGTCTCCTTTCCCATGAGCCTTCTATTTTCTCCTGGTTTCTCCAGCACTGCGCGGTGTGCTCAGCCCCTCAGGTGCCATGTGCTTTCCGTGGATATGTACCATGTGTTCACCTGTCCCACTTACAGAGTCCTAGTCCCGCAACTCATTCATGTCTCCAGGGGACTTTCTGGTTCAGATTCCACGTGATTCAAATTCTGAGAGTCTGTCTTGCCAGAATCCTGGTCTGCAGTCCTGTTTTGCTCAGAAGCCAGGAATGGCTGGGGAGAGGGAGAGTGGAGGAGGGGACACTTGGGAAGTCCCAGG
This sequence comes from Enhydra lutris kenyoni, assembly GCF_002288905.1. Classification (NCBI taxonomy): domain Eukaryota; kingdom Metazoa; phylum Chordata; class Mammalia; order Carnivora; family Mustelidae; genus Enhydra; species Enhydra lutris. The sequence continues at coordinate 4,053,450 of NW_019154138.1, forward strand.
GGTCTCATTTGGTGACAGTTTCTCCCACAGACCTCTGCAGTGTGCCACACGTCCTATCACGAGCCCCCCAAGAGCTCTCAGCCAGGGTCTCTCCAGGCAGAGCTGTGCATCTGGCAGCGTCTTGGATCTGAGCCCCTGTGGGCCCCATCTGGCCTCAGTTTCCCCATCTGCAGAATGGAAATTACAGTAGTTCTAGCTCCAGGATGAAGAGATGCTTTCATGAGTTTCTCTTATTTCAGTCCTTTGCCTGCATCTTCATGAGTTTTCCTACGACCACACACTTATTACCTGTACCGTAGTTACTTAGTATTAATTATTATTTACCCAGTCATTTTTTGTACAGATTATTCAGTCTGTTTTAATAAAAATTATTCATTTAAATTTTTTTCCCTATAAATTCACCTACCTTTGAAAGCCTTAGATCGATCTATCTCAAAAGGAGAATTTTTATAGTATCCGCACAGGAGGAAAATTGATTCTCACCTATCACAAAAGCAAAGCAAAAAGATCAAGCCCAAAAGGCTGTAAGATAACTATTCCTACACGTACCAGCTAAGATCCTCATGACCAAGAGCCCCGCTGTGCCGCCTGCATTTTTCGAAGCACGTGGATGTGTGTTGGTCTAGCGTGTAATAAATACTCAGTAGAAGATCTCTGGTAGGAAGAAAATGAGGTCAATATGGTGTCTGCCCCTTGGGACCATTCCTCTGAACTGGTCGGGGGGAATGATCTGCCCCCCTCCCCCCCACACACACTGCCATAGTTCTTCCTCTCTGATAATTAGAGCGATGCGATGAGTTATTGTGGTAAATTGTAAAAATGGCAACAACGCTTCACTCCTTCCAGTTAGAGGTGGGGTCTATTTCCTGCCTCTTAAATCTGTGCTGGCCCTGTGACCTGCTTTGGTCAAGGGTGCGTGGCAGGTGTGGTGGCAGGCCAGTACCAATGGCAAGCTTAGAGGAAGTGGCGTTCCAAGAGGACTTACATGTTTCATTCCCCTGGACCTTTGGCTGTGTGCTTGGCCTTACACAGGTCTCCATACATTCAAAGAACTGAAATCACGCCACTGCCACGTGAATAAGACCAGGCCTGCCAATGGGAGGACGGGAGACCTCAGGGAGCAGGGCCGAGGCGTCCCTGTCAAAGTCATCTCAGAGCCCTACCGGGGGCGTGCCATCAGACCCCAGATGCATGAGTGAGCCCAGCCCCGAGCAGCCTACCTGGCCCAGGGCAGCTGAGCTATCCACCGTTGAGGAAGGGGTGTTTTAAGCTCCTTGGATGTTGGGCTGGTTTGTTAATTAGCAATAGTAGACTTCCCCATCCTGGGGTCGTGGGAAGAAACCATGTCTCCGAGAAGCAACCAAGTCTCTGGGTCACACAGTGGGTCAGTGTTGGAGCCAGGACCTGAAGGCAGCATTAGGATTCCAAATCTCAAGCTTGCTCCCCAATTCCAAATCTCAGCAACTGACAGGGGTGAAGTTGGGGTAGTGTGTTGGGTACCCATTATGGGGTGGCAGGGTGTGGGTCAGCTCCCACTGTATGCCAGGTTTTCTCTACTCCCTTGGCACAGACTGACCCTCACACCAAGACTCAGATTTCCCTATCTCCAGAATTACCCACTTTTCTTTCCTGCCACAACTCAGACTCAAACCTTGGGGTTTTCTCCCGCGTCCTACATCCGAGCCTTCAGCAAACCCCTTATCCCCACATCTCCATCTCCACCTCTGTTCCTGTTCCTTCTCTTGGAAGGCTGACCTTCCAAGAGGTGCCCCTCCTTTGCCCTTGGCTCCCTAGATGGCCCTTCCAGGACTCTGAGCTTGGCCAAGGAAAAGCTCACGTCCCTTCCTGTGTCCTGCAAGGTTCCCCATCGGGGTGACTTGGGCAATTCAGGCCTGGCCTCCTTTTCTTATTTTTCTTTTTAAAATCTCACATACATTGAAATGCTCCTTATGTTGTGCCTAAATGTAGTTCATAGATAATAGAATCTATCTATACATGGAATTTAAATAAATCCATACAGGTCATAGAATGCCTTAGCTATACCCTAGAAAAGAATTAAAAGGAACCTAGTTTATACTAAAATAAAGAAGTTATCTGAGGATGTAAATGCTTCAGCCCAACTCTTTCTGCGAGACGTGGGGAGGGTGTCAGAGTGTGAGCCTGGCAGGCGGACTCCGTGAATGTGAGGCTGCTCGAGCTGCCCCCGGGGCCTGGCTTTCGGTGGTGGAGTCCTCCCCAAAGTGACCAATTCCTTCTAAAGCGCCAGCGGAATAGAGCATGACCTCCTCTTGATTTAGATGCAGGAGGCCATCCTAGAATGTTCCGTATTTAATAAAACTGTGCAAAAGAGAAAAACCTTTGGTGTTAAATAGGAACTAAAGTTATTAGATCCTAGGTTCCAAACACTATAACTAGGTTTTCACGTTGGTGTTTGGTAGATAACTCTTTGTGTGAGCGGCTGTCTGTAGCAAGGGGTCTGGCAGGCTGGGTCCTTATGCACTCAGTGCTGTTAACACCCACCCCTGCCGCCCATGTTCTTTGTGATGAGCAAAATCGTTTCAGGGCGCCTGAGTGGCTCAGTGGGTTGAGCCTCTGCCTTCGGCTCGGGTCATGATCTCAGGGTCCTGGGATCGGGCCCCGCGTCGGGCTTTCTGCTCAGCAGGGAGCCTGCTTCCTCCTCTCTCTCTGCCTGCCTTTCTGCCTACTTGTGATCTCTGTCAAATAAATAAATAAAATCTTTAAAAAAAATCGTTTCTGTACCGTTTTAACCTCCTCTCTCTCCAGCTACAATCTGGCTGCTCTGGGTTCCTCTCTGACTTCCTTCTGTGCCATATCCCCTCCTCACTTCAGCCACACTGGCCTCCCAAACTGTGGGTTTGTCTGGGAGAAGAATGCTCCAAGCAGAGGGAATGGCCAGTGCAAATGTCCTGGGGGCAGGAGCATGTCTGGCATGGCCCTCAAACAGTAAAGTGGCCAGTGTGGCTGGAGCAGGATGAGTGAAAAGTAGAGAAGTAAGAGATGAAACCAGAGACAGCAGAGGCCAGAAAAGAGGACCTTTGAGGTCATTAAAAAGACCAACCTTTTAAATCCCAATTGATGGCTTCTTCTACCTTTTTTGTTTTGTTTTGTTTGTTTTTTAAAGATTTTACTTATTTATTTGTCAGAGAGAGAGAAACAGCAAGTGAGCACAAAAGGGAGAGCAGTCAAGCTGGGAGCCCAATGTGGGACTCGATCCCAGGACCCTAGGATCATGACCTGAGCCGAAGGCAGCCGCTTAACCCACTGAGCCACCCAGGTGCCCCTGATGACTTCTTTTGAAATGTCAGGAGACTTGGCAGTACTAACCCTCCATTCCTCCCTTCCTGCATAGCAACCATTGGCCAGCTTTGTCCCCTGTGGGAGAGACACTTGAGATATTTGTTCCTCGATTTGCCACAAGCCCCACCAGTCCCTATCGCCTCAGACATCCACCTGTGTTGCTCATGTACACTGCCCAACTGCTTCTGTAGGCATTTGAGTTTGTAACCCCTGCGGGTTACAGGGTGCCAGGAAGGACGGTGGGGGTGGAGGTGGGGGGAGAAAGTAGTTGCCCCTTCCCTGCTCTAGCAAAAACAACCCCAGGCTTCTCTGGGGAAGGGCTCTGGGAGGCTGGGGGTGAGGCTTCCTTCCACCACTGCTCTGCATGCTCTCTGCTCAAGCAGCATCTCAGCAGGGGAGGCCAAGGCAGGGGCACCCGTGGGGACGCCTCGAAGAAAGAGTGAAAATATTTCCCCAGGGAAAGCCAACACTGCTCTTTGTTTTAGTTGCTTAAATTATACGTGTTATTTATTTTTTATGTGGCCTGTCATTATTGGTGAATGGGGAAGGCACCCAGCCTCACAAGGCAACCAAAATTTTAGATATTACTATGTAGTTATTAACAAATGGGCTTTTCATCTTTGGAAAATGTGCTGTATGAGAAGACCTCAGGGGCTGGGTTGCTCGATATTGGATAATTACAGCCCCAGAGGAGGGGGTGGCCTGCGTCTTGGGAAGCAGATGGGGAGGGGGTACTTTTCAGACCCTCTGTATCTTGACTCAACCATCCATTTATATATGATCAAAAATATGTATTGGGTGACTGTTGCGTACAAGTCACTGTCCCTGATACTGAGAAAAAAGCAAAGGATGATCGTATTAATATAAATAATAAAACCCATCACATTTATGGTACCTGCTATGGTGCGATCACCGTTCTGAGCGATGTGTTCTACATCTGTCAATTAATTTAATCACCATGACAGTCTTATGAAGGAAAGTCATCCCAATTTACAGATATGGGAACTGAGGCGCAGAGAGGAACAAGAGCCGCGGGCTTCCTTCTAAAGAGATGGACGACATATGGGAAAGTTCTGGCTGTGAAAGTTCTGGCACCTGTGAGAGGTCACGTGCCCATAGGACAGTCAGAGAAGGCCTCAGAGAGGAGGTGGCTGTAGAAAGGCACCAACTTCTGCAAGACCTCAAGAGGAGAAAAGCATGTGCTAAGGTCCTGTGGTGGGAATAAGCTTGGCATGAGTGAGGAAGCAGAAAGAAAGGGGAGCTGGCAAAGGGAGTGTAGCTTTGCTGACACACTCAGACCCTGGGCTTCCCGATGTCCCCCATGGTGGTCCCGGGCTGGGGGCCTCAGCTGCCAAGGCAGGACGTGGGAGGATGGCTAGAGGTGGGAGGACTGCATGGACACCCCCAGAAAACTCCTCGGCCTCACTATGGGACTGGGTTCTGTTTGGAGAGAGCCTGTAGGGGCTGGGAGGGCAGAACAGGACCTGAGAATGATGATGGAGATGAAGAAGAAGGAGAAGAAGAAAATGAGGAAGATGGTACCATCACCACCATTACTGTTCCCTTAACGGATACAGCCTGCCCGGCTCCACCGCATCCTGCTGGCTGAGCCTTGAAGCCACCATGCAGTGGGAGGGCTGCCAATCCCCCTTGACTTCCAAGGGAGCTGAGGCTCCATTTTCAATGCTACCAGACAAGCAGGAGGTAGAGTCTGGATTAGAACTTTGTCCTGGGTGTCCATGTCCTTAACCACTGAGCCGCCCCAGTGATCTTGGTCCGTTGGGCAGGTCCATTGGCAAGGTCACCACAGTGACCTTGTCCATTGGCTTGTTGATAAAGAAGGACCAGTGTGACATTCAATGCTTGATGCCAACGGAGTAAGCCCAAGAGAGAGGCTCTGGAGCACGAAGGGAAATCCTTCCCAGTACAGGAGAGGCCCCCTTCCTCATCAAGATCGGACTGAACTGTACTCTTGGCATTTCATACTCCCTCTGTACTGCAAGACAAGGTGGTGGTAACCACCCGATTTCAACTGAAATCACTTGTTTTTCCCTCCTTCCCAACCAGGCTCTCCCGTGAGACCCAGGTGTTAATGAAATCAAACAAAATGAAAATGGGTAAATTATTGCAAAGCTATGAACACCTCCGCAGGGCCACGCCTCACTAGTTTCCAATACCACCTCATTCGGGAGGCTGCCGGAGACGCCGGAGCAATTCTGTCCCATGGGCGAGGTGGTGGAAGGGAGGGACAAAAGAGACAAGATATTGCAATCAGAAGGTCGCTGACCCAGGCTTTTGTATAATTACAGAATTTCATTTCGGGCCAACTGGACTGACGGCTGAGCTTGTTGGCAAATTAGTGGCGAAAAATAAAGCAATTTTTAGCAACCTCAAAAGAGTCGCTACTCCAATGGGGTGTTGGGGGCCCAGGGAGGGGGAGGAAGGCAAGGATGGGGAAGAGAGGCCCAGGTGGGAAGCAGCTAGTCATTTGGACTCACAAGGCAGATATGGGTTAATTTAGGACTTGAGAGAATGTGCCCAGCACTGCCCTCGCGAGGATGAGCCCAGCAAACTTTGGGGTTTATCTTGAAAGCGGAAGGGACTCCGGAAAGACTCTGGCCCCCACTACTCTCCTTCTAGAATGATTGTCCAAGAATCAGAGAGGGGGAGGGTGTTTCCTTTTGGCCAAAGAGTGCCCAGACTAGTGTGACTTTTATTCCTGCCCGCGCCTTAGTTATTTCTGTCCTTGTAAAATGGGGAGCAGGAGTGTAATAATGTTACCTAATAATGTAAGTTCATTAACAGCTCACTCTGCCATAGATGGGCACATACTCTGTAAGTTACACTGAAATATGGTGTTGCTTATATTATGATTTCCATGCCTTCATATGAAGCTTGCTTGTAATTTCTAGTACCTACATTGAGCCCTGAGTACAGCTCCTCACCCTTATTGCATATGACCTTAATTAATGTTTTTTTGCCCCATCTGCTCAGGTACCAGATGTACAGTCATTTTGCTGGCATTCTTCTTTCAATGGCCTTACTTTTAAATTTTTTACTTGAATGCCCTTGCTAGCTTCATGCTGGTTCAAAGCCTCCACGAACTTGTCAGTTTAATGGTATATTTATTTTTCTAAAACAGGTCAAAATAAGTATGATTATTAAAAAATAGTCTTTGTTGAATTTCCTCAGGTACCACTCAAGTCCACGTAGCGGCACTTTTCACCCTCCCTGGGCTGAGGACCTGTGTTCCTTCGGCTCCCCGGGTCACGTAGGCTCGGTGGCTGGCCTATTTCACAAGACTTCCAATCAGCTCCCACCACATGCCCTGAATGCTGTCTCTCTGTTCATGGAAGTGAGTCCACCGATTGTGCACGTTAGACATGGGGACGATTCCGCAGTTGCTGGCACCTGCATTAACATTTCCTAAACATTTACCATCAATTTCTGTACTTGGTGCCAATCCAAAAGGAGCGGTTCATGGACCCACACTGTCTGTCGCCCACACTTGCAACAGCCCAGGTGTGCCAACTTGGAACACATCAACCTTGCAGAACGAGGATAAAAACAAGAATCCGTAGATTCTGTCAGCAGGGACTTACAATTTCTTGGCCTCAGTGTATTTATCTGTAAAATGGGCCAAGGTGATGCTCATGTGCTGCTCCCAGACTACCAACATTCCCTGTCCTGCACCAAAGGACTTTGCCCATCCTGGCAGCCTCCTTGCTCTGGGCCCATAACAGGGGAACAAATGAAGCTTCCCATGAAGTCCAGTATATTAAAGATGCACAAAAAAGTTAGGAGGTAACTGACCAGTGTCTCAGTCTATTCAAGGAGCAGTGGGAAGCCCAGAACTTTCTTTCAGCCCATGAAAATCTAGGGGTGCCTCTGACAAAGCCTGGGACTCCTTGGAACAGCTGGGCAAGTGGAGAGACATTCCAAGTTCTTCCCCACCTCTCACACACAAAAGGAACAGGTGGGAATGAGGCATGCCCAGGAATTCCCATTCTACTCACTTATTTGGAAATACCGAGTCATTGCCAAGCCTGGAAGATCTCCTGGGATGGGATGGTGGACAGCTCCTTCCTTTCTCTCGGGTCCAGGTGAGAGATCATGGTGCTCTGACTCCAGCTCCTATAGGGGTTGAGGCAGACCTGAATGGAGGTGCTTAGTACATGGTCGTAAGTACACGCAAGGATGAGGGAAGCTTGGTTTGGCTAAACCAGCGTGGACGTTTGGTGCTCCTGAAACGGGGTTACAGAGAAGGGGCTGAAAGCCTCAGCGTGTGTTTAGGATTTCACCGTCTACATAACCGCGTCCCATACAACATCTTCCTTGAGCCTCAAACTCCTACTCACCTTTTAGGGTTATCTGTAAAGCCCTCATCTTAAAGTGAAAATCTAGAAGGATAGGACACAGGATAAGACTTGCCTGAAGATGTACCTCCAGTTGCTGGTAGAGTTAGGACTTGAACCCAGAGCCACACGACTCTAAAGTGCTAGGGCCATGAATGGATCAGTCCTCAGTAGCGGGGACTGTGCTGTCATTCACAAGTTGGAAGGTGAGGTAGGTGGCAAAGCCGGACCAGATGCCAAGGGTCTGCATTGTCCTCAACCCATTCCAAGTTTTCCACTGATATCCACTGGTGAGCCAGTCTTCAGGACACTTGAGAAGTGATGTGGTCCTTGATGCTCCTGGGAAAGCCTAGAAGGGGCTTGTGATGTGTCTGGGTTTTAGAACAAGATTGGGGAGAAAGCTGTAGCTGGGCTGATAGGCTCTCTGGTGTGGTTATGCATGGACACCTGGGACTGGGAAGATCATTTGTTGTTAGCCCACTGATGGTTTGATCACAGATGGCTGCCTCTGGGAGGGTTCCAGAGTCATTACGGGCATAAGAACACCCCCAAAAATATTTTCAGAGAGCATCCCTGCCCTCCAGAAATTGGGAGCGGTGGGGGGAAAACCATGAAATGCTTAGAGAATATTACGAGATGGCACGTGAGAGAGTAACAGAAAATGTTACAAAATCCTAGGTGCAGCTGGCATTGCCAGGAGGGAGAGACTGCAAAGTTGGAGTAATCTGGGAGGCCTCCCTGGAGGAGATGAGACTTGATCACGGCCTCAGAGGAGAGTACATTAGTCAAAACTCTCAGCTGCCAATCTCAGAAAGCCCACCTCAGCCTGTTTAAAGCAAAGTAGAAAAAAAAAATGGAGGGGGGCTCATATAACTAAAAAGTTCAGGGTAAGCACAGGAACCCGGGTGCTCTGACGATGTGGTCAGAGTTATGTTTCCATCTGCCCATTGCTCAGCTCTGCATCCTTCTGTGCTGGTGTCTTTGCTTAGCATCTCCCTATATGGGGCTGGAAAGGTGCCCCTGGCCCCTCCAGGCTGTAGTGTCCTTGTGCCTTGGGCCTCAAAATGTAACCTCAATATTTTAAGTTATGGACATGACAGGAGAGGTCAATGCCATTGAAAGATGTTTATTACTCACAGTTCTTGAGAACAGTGGGCAGGCCTTGCCACACAGGGTCACAGAGAGAAGAACCTTTCTATGAGCAGGCAGAGGGAGTTAGGGAAAAGTCTAAGCCAGCGCCTTTACTGGGGTTTCTGCAGGAAGGGCAAAGCAGGGTAGGGAGACAGCTCGGGGTGGGCTACTTCGGATAATTCCAGAGGCTTTGGACTGTCAGGACTGCTTCTACTTTTCTGGTCAGGGGTGATTTAGGACAGGAGAAATGTTGGCTTGATGGCTGAGAGTTGGAGGAAGGGGTGGTTGGGGTTATGGGCTTGGGATTGGTTGGGTGTAGGTGCAAGGTCTGTTTGTAGGCTTGTTCGTTACCTCTAGGAGTTAGCCCTGCACTGGGAGGGCCAGTGTCCCCACAGTGAGTGAGGCAAAAACACCAAAGCATCAAGAACACAGTGTAATATTAGGTCCAGGTGTACAACATAGTAATTCAACCCTTCCCTACATCACCCGGTGCTCATCACAGCAATTGCCCTCCTTCATCCCCATCACCTGTAGAAACCTTCCCCACCACCTCTCCTCTGGCAACCACCAGTTTGTTCTCCATAATTAAGAGTCTGTTTCTTGTTCATCGATCTCTTCCTCTCTCTTATCTTTCCCCCTTTGCTTGCTTTCGTTTTGTTTATAGGAGTGAAGTCATAAGGTATTTGTCTTTCTCCGATTGACTTATTTTATGTTGAATCATTATATTGTACACCTGAAACTAACAAGGACACTGTACACTAATTGGAATGAGAATAAAAACCTTAAAAAATGGAATACAGAAAACGAGCAAATATCACTGATATAGTTGGCTTTGTGATGGATGGATGTTCAGGGGATGGATGCAGAATCTAAGAAAACACAATGAAAGGCCCAAGAACAGCTCTTTCTTGGTAGCGGGTTGGGTGAACCACCATCTGGGACACAGGAATGAGCTGCTGGGATGGTTGGGAGGGACGCCTCCCCAGACAGAGGATGCCTGCCTGGAAAACCCATACCCAGTGGACAGGAAAGTTCTTCTTAGGTGGGTTGAGGGGCAGGGACATTCCTGACTCAAGGATGGAGAAGCTGGACCTCAGACTCAAGGATGGAGAAGTTGGACTACAGACTCAGGATGGAGAAGAAGGACCACGGACTCAAGGATGGAGAAGCCGGACCGCAGACTCAAGGATGGAGAAGAAGGACCGCAGACTCAAGGATGGAGAACCCAGACCACAGACTCAAGGATGGAGAAGAAGGACCACAGACTCAAGGATGGAGAAGAAGGACCACAGACTCAAGGTTGGAGAAGCCGGACCACAGACCCAAAGATGGAGAAGCTGGACCGCAGACTCAAGGATGGAGAAGAAGGACCACAGACTCAAGGACGGAGAAGAAGGACCACGGACTCAAGGATGGAGAAGCTGGACCACAGACTCAAGGATGGAGAAGCCAGACTACAGACTCAAGGATGGAGAAGCCAGACCACAGACTCAAAGATGGGGAAGCCGGACCACAGACTCAAGGATGGAGAAGAAGGACCACGGACTCAAGGATGGAGAAGAAGGACCATGGACTCAAGGATGGAGAAGCCAGACCACAGACTCAAGGATAGAGAAGCCAGACTGCAGACTCAAGGATGGAGAAGAAGGACCACGGACTCAAGGATGGAGAA
>NW_019154138.1:4063935-4146752 GCF_002288905.1 Enhydra lutris kenyoni
GCCGGACCACAGACTCAAAGATGGGGAAGCCGGACTGCAGACTCAAGGATGGAGAAGAAAGACCATGGACTCAAGGATGGAGAAGGACCACGGACTCAAGGATGGAGAACCCGGACCACAGACTCAAGAATGGAGAAGAAGGACCACAGACTCAAGGATGGAGAAGCCGGACCACAGACCCAAAGATGGTGAAGCTGGACTGCAGACTCAAGGATGGAGAAGCCGGACCACAGCGTTACCAGTGTACAAAGTGGTCTTTATGCACTACTGCTCTCCAACTCTGTCATATTTCCCTTCCCTTGTCAAAAACCTCAGGTAGATGGTTTTGCTTTCCTGTTAACTTTTTTAGTTAAGACTCTTTTTCAGGTATGAAACTGTCCAGCCCTGTTTCTATAATATTTAGCCTCACAGTCTGGGTCAACCTTCTCTGGAGCCCAAAACCCTATAGTAGGGAAGGATGGGGAGCAGCGTCTGTCTGGCGCTCTTTGCTCCTTGTGTGCTGCTGTGGGTGTCATGCTCCCTGACCTGTGTGGGGCCCTGTGGTTGGAGGCCAGGTGTCATCGTCCTTGGGCTATCGCAAAGCAGTCACCAATGCCATCAAATGAGTGGTGCCTAGTGCAGGCTTTTGTGGAGCACTGTGGATTTCTTGGGAGGGATCTTGGCATGAGGAAGCTTCTGGATGTGGTCTACTGGCTCTCTGATTGCCCTCATGGGGCCTTCCTTTTGCTTCTTTTCCTCACAGGACACCTCCCAAGGGTCAGATATGGTGCCATCAAGACCTCTTGAGCCTCGCTACCAGCCAGGGCATAGATTTGGGTCACAGGAGAGGCATACCATCCACTACACCACACTGAGGGGTACAGGTTGCTTGCTGCCTCAGCTCTCTTCTCACCTTGATGATCAGGGCTACTCCAGACTGCCCCCCGCCTCCAGAGTCTCCCAGGGTAAGAAGCAGGCCTGAATCTCTGGGTATATTTATGCCGTCGTGGGCGTGTACATAGCCTTTGTCTAACCTCTCTGTGGCTGCAGGCCAGCACCTTTGATGGATGTCTTTGTCTGACACTGGTGTACCAGTGGAATCCACACGCCTGGGGGCAGACCTCAACCAGAGGCAAATAGGAGCTTAACTTAACCTTAACTTCCTTGCCCTCAGGTGGGACAAGGTGTGAATGTGACCAGGATCTCAGTGGCACTGAGCCGGGTGCTGACAGCTGTAACCTGCACATTAATGCGTCTGTGTTGGTTGCCTTCCCATCCCTCTCTCATTTCCTCACTCCATTCCCCAGAGTGCTTCCTGGGATCATTTCTCAAACTGCTTCTTGGAGGGGGATGGCATGTGACATGCGTGCCTAAATTCCTGGGAGCACACTCCCAGGATAGGGTTAGTAGGGTGTTAGTGTGGGGCTCCCAAACACCATGGCTCAGCCAACTTCCAGCTGGTGTGTCAGGCCGGGCCCCACCTCCAATCTCTTGAGCCAACTCCCCTGGGTCAGTGGTTGGAGGGGTTTTCATGTCCCTTTCCACCTCGCAGGTCAAAGCTGATGATTCTCTTACTTCTGAATTGTCCTCTTCAACGATTACTCTTCTCTTCCTGTAGACTGGACTGAGTGTTGATGCTCACAGGACCACTGAATCCTTTAGGCAGTCTGAGGAGGTGTGTCCTTCTGCTTTTCTATAAAATACGGGGCACAGATCACCTATTATATGAGAGCCCAGCTCCAGGGCGTTAGTCCAGGAGAAAAGTCTCATTCACTAGCTTGTTTCAAAAGTATAGTTGATAGTTGGTGTACATGGTCCCCATGACTTGGGAATTCCACTCCTGGGTTAGCACCTGGCAGAAACGTGCTCCTATGTTCCCCTAAGACACACATGCAAGGATGTTCATGGCAGCTCTATTTGCAATAGCTCCAAATTGGAAAGAATCCAATGTCCATCAAGACTTAAAGAGAGGGGCGCCTGGGTACCTCAGAGGGTTAAAGCCTCTGCCTTTGGCTTGGGTCGTGGTCTCAGGGTCCTGGGATTGAGCCCCGCGTCAGGCTCTCTGCTCAGCGGGAAGCCTGCTTCCTCCTCTCTCTCTGCCTGCCTCTCTGCCTACTTGTGATCTCTGTCTGTCAAATAAATAAATAAAATCTTTTAAAAAAAAAGACTTAAAGAGATAAAAGCCTCGTGATAAACTCACACTGTGGAATACTAAGCAGCACTGAGAATGAGTAAACTACAACCTCAGTTAATAACATGGGTGAAAGTCACCTAGCATTGCACCAAAGAAGCGAGACCTGGGGAAGACATACTGTATGATTCTACTTGCACCATGTCCAAAACCATGGTGTAGAACTCAGGCCGGCGCTTGCCTTTGGTAGGCTGGCAGTGCCGGGAAATTGCCAGAAAGGGGATCCTGGAGAGCGGGTCATGTTCTAGTTCATGATCTGGGTGTTGTTTGGCTGTGTGTGTTCCCTCCATGAAAATCAGTCCATCAGTACGTTCAGACATTCTGGATCTGTGCCCCTCTGTTATGTATGGCATGCTTCAATTTCTTTCTTTCTTTTTTTTTTTTTTTAAGATTTTATTTATTTAATTGACAAACAGAGATTACAAGTAGGCAGAGAGGCAGGCAGAGAGAGAGGGGGAAGCAGGCTTTCTGCTGAGCAGAGAGCCCGATGCGGGGCTCCATCTCAGGACCCTGGGATCATGACCTGAGCCGAAGGCAGAGGCTTTAACCCCCTGAGCCACCCAGGCACCCCGACATGCTTCAATTTCTGAACAAATATATTAACATCATCCCAATAAAAACCTGCTGGGGACGTGCTGGGTCTGATAGGAGAGGGAAAAGATTGCATTCTGAAGGAGCTGCATGAATTAGCAAACATTTACTGGCAGGAGTTAGGAGAGTACCTTTGGGAGAGGATTTCTGGAGTGTTTGATCAAGGGGACCAGAACATAAGACAGAATAAGCAAGAATTCATTGCACTGCGGGTGTTTTCTCGGGACATAGGATTTCATACTTCAGCAAAGGCCCCATGGCAAACTTATTGCTAAGAAGGCTTTTAGAAACCTGGCCCATGCTGGATTGGCCCATGCTGAGGTGAAGTGAAATACTGAATTGGTCTGGCAAAAGGCAGAGAAAGGAAAAGGTTGAGGGAAATGGACATGCATGTGAGGCCAGAAGAATCCTCACCAGAGAATTATGTTGCGTGGTGGGGTAGGGGGATCCAGAGGACACACTGTTCACCATGACATCAGGAATGCACTGAATGCCCTAAGAAAGAGAAAGAGGGACATTAGTATCAGTCAGAAACTCTGTGAAGTTTCTCCCCTGCAGACCAAGCCTACCAGCAGAAGAGGCTGGAGAACTAGGCTCACTAACAGCCATGGGAGTGGTGGGTTTTCGAAGTATCAGAAGCCAGGGGTCTGCAGTGATCATAATGACAATTATGTATGAAAATAAATAAACAGAGCATGATGTCCTGAAAGGCAAAGTAGGCAGCAAATAAGGCTGCTGCTTAATGTCTACAAGTAGAAGAAAGCCCTATGAAGGAACAGGTCTATAGAGAACACCTGCTTCCAGCCAAGATGGAGTAGTAGGTCTTTGATTTGCTCTTGTGCCTGAAACAATCAAAAAGGGACAAAATATATGGAACAGTGATTTCGAGACACTAGACTTCAGGCAACAAAGAAGAGCAAACACTGAGAAACAGGAATCAAATGAGGTGAGTTTTGTGGATAATTTCCAGCCATAACACAGGGAGGGGGGAGGTTGGGTAGATGCCTAAGTGGAGAAGACAAAGTTGAGAGTCTGGGAGACACAGGCAGCTGGGGTTTGCAGGACTGAGTACTGGAGAGGAGAGAGCTGCACAGAGGGAGAACCCCAGAGATCTGAAATGGACCCCTTAGGTATTCAGCACAGAACTGATTAGCACATGTGTGTGATGAAACTCCCCAAGGCAGGGGATGGAACCACCTGACAGGATCATAGGGAATCCACTCCATACTCAAACAGGACTGGGGTAGTGCCTGCTCCCACTAGTCAGAATGGAAAATCTCAACATTCATGGGACATTGGGTAGAATACAAAGAAGGGTCTTGACTTAGTAGCGTGGAGTAATCAGCTCTAGGCCAAGCATTGCTCCGGCCCTACTCATCACAGCTTAAAAGCAAGACCCAAAAGGATCATAGTGTTTCCAAGTAATTTAACTGTATCCCAAATAAACTCAAGAATATTTTCTGGGGGAACACAAAAATATCCAGCATAAAATAAAGTAAAATTCATAATGTTTGCTACCCAATCAAAGACTATGAGATGTGCTTTAAAAAAAAAAAGAAAGAAAGAAAGCATGAAGAGATTCCCCAAAATGAGGTTAATCAATCAAAAGAAATTGATCTGAATGGACACAGAAGTTATCATTAGCAAACATTAAGGACATTAACAAAATTCATATAACTATATTCCATATATTGAAAAAGTTATGTAGTAATATGGAAAATATTTTTTTAAAGGATTCTTTTTTTTTAAAGATTTTATTTATTTATTTGATAGACAGAGATCACAAGTAGGCAGAGAGACAGGCAGAAAGAGATGGGGGGAGCAGGCTCCCTGCTGAGCAGAGAGCCCAATGCGGGGCTCAATCCCAGGACCCTGGGACCAAGACCTGAGCTGAAAGCAGAGGCTTTAACCCACTGAACCACCCAGTGGCTCAGAAAATATTTTTTAAAAGACCCAAATTAAACTCCTAGATCTCACATTACAATGTGTAAGATGAAAGACATAATGAATAAGTTAAAGACAGATTATACATTGCAGAAAAAAAAGGATGAGAGACACAGCAATAGAAACTAAACTGAAGAGAAAAGAGAAACAAAAGGAAAAGACAACAACAACGAAAGGACCAGAGTATCGGTAAGCTATGGGACAATTTGATGAGGCCTAATATATGCAGTGTCCTCAGAGGAGAGAGATGACAAAAATTTTTTTTTGAAGAAATGATAGCTACAGTATTTTCCAAATTATGGTTTAAAAAGCACAAATCTATAAATCTGAGAAACCGAATAAGACAGAAGCATGGGAAACATGAAGAAGAGTGCACAAAAGCACATCCGAATCAAACCACTCAAAATCAGTTATAAAAAGAAAATCTCAAAAGCAACCAGTGCAGGAGAGGGACATGTTATACACCAGATGAAGATAAGGATAAGAGCACATTTCTTGTTGACAATGTTGCCAAGGGGAAGATAGTGGAACAACAACATTTTTAAGTGACCAAAAGGGGGGGTGGTGGGGAACCTACCAACTTAGAATTCTATACCCAGCAAAATTATCCATCAAAGGGAGAAGTGGCCTCCATTGAGAATATATAAAGATTCCTGGGCAGAGGCCAGTGGCCTGGCTGACTGGTCAGAGTTCTGGAAGGAAAAGGCCTGTGGGATTGGAAATAAGGATGTCTGGGGTGAAGGCATGTGGATGGGCATAAGTGAGTGGGCATGAACTCTGAAGATTTTTGTATGGCACATTAACTCCCAGCATAAGCTAGGCACCACAGAAGAAGCACTGAGCAAGAAAGGAGACAAAGTGGCTTAGCCAGTTGACTTTAACCACCCTTCATCATTGGCTACCCCAGAACAGGCACTCTGGACAAATAAATGCACAGAGTGACCAAAATGGTAGAGATGAAGGTTAGTATGGACCAACATCATAGACTCCCACTTAGGGAGGTCAACATAGTGACTGCTGTCAGCTGTCACTGACTATCTGACTTGTCGGCACCAAAGAGGAATGCCGAGTCCCTTGATATGGCCCATATTCCTCAAATAGACCAATGGGCTACTTGGTAGCAAGGTGACTACATTGGGTCTATCCTGGAAGGATGAGGTTCAGATTATAAGAATATCTCTTCTGGATACGAGTCTGCCCTTTCTGCCTGCAGAGCCTCATCCAACACAACTATCCAGAGGCTTAAGGAAGGACTGATCCATAGGCATGAAATACCACCTAACACAGCATCTGTCCAGGGAACCCACTTCACAGTGAAGGAGAGGTGAGAATGCGCCCATGGCCATAGGATCTACTGGTTGTATCATATACCATACCACCCAGAAGTAGCTGCCTTAGAGATTGTTAGAATGGCCATCTCAATGCCCTTCATAGTGCCACCTTGGAGTCAAGGATCAGGTGCCATCCTTCAGAATCAGTATATGTACTGTGACAGAGATCTCCATATGGCACTGGGACCCTGGTAGGAAAAATATGTGACCCAGGAACCAAGGGATGGAAGCAGGAGTAGGCTCCATGTGCCATTACTCCTACTGACCCATCAGGGGATTTTGTGCTCCCCATCCTCCCAGCTCTGGGCTTTGCTGGGATTAAATTTTCTGTTTCCCAAAGGCATGTACTCTCATGGGGGGACAGCAAGAGTTCCACAGAATTATAAGCTGCAGCTCCCAAAGGGATGCTTTGGACACTTCGTGTCCAGGAACCAGCAGGGCTAATTGACCCTATCACCAGAAAGTTTAGGGCTGCTGTTGCACTGTGGGACTGGACACATGGAGGGTCCCAGAGCTAGACCCTTCCTGGTTGCTGTGCCTGCTGCTTTGTTCGGGTCCTGCCCATCACCCAGAGTGAGACTTTGTCAGAACTCTGCGGCCAAGCTGAGACATCTCTGATGCACTCCCTCCTTGTTCTGCTTTCCCAGAGTCAGACCCACAACAGTCTGAAGGTTCTCCCCTCTGCCTCCTGCTTCTTCCTCCTTTCTCCCTCACAGGACATTTGCCCGGTAAATCTCCCACACACCTGCTCCTGTCTAGACACCTGCTTCTCGGGAGACCTAACTCGCATGCCTTCCCTTCCCACCTCATCTTCAATGCCCTCCTGTCTCCGTTTCTCTTCCCCAAGCTTCCCTTTTTGTCCATTCATGGCTCTGATCTGAATCTGTGATTGTTTTATGTTTGTATTTGAGTGTTCATCGTCTGCCTCTCCCCTTGGACTGGGAAATTCATGCAGGCAGGGTGCCGTCAAGGATCCCTGTAGAAAGTTTCCTGTGGTGCCCCAGTAACTGGTGCATGATGGATATTGTCCGGATACTTGTGAAATGAATGTTCAATAAATGGTGGGGAACTTGGGCAAGGCTTAAACATACGAAAATGTTTTGGAAAATGCCAAATCGTCCACTTTTCAGAAGTGCCTTCATGTGGCTTGATGTGTTCTGTACAGGTCACCGGGACACCTCTCCATAGCTGTTGGGAGCACATGCCCAGTTCGTGCACCTTCGAGCTGTTGAGGCATCCTGGCTGCATGGCCCCTGGAAGCCAGGTTCAAGTTCTTAAGTTCAGCTTGATGAGCCCCCATCTCACAGCAGTGAGCGCCCAAGCAACATTACCCCTTGAAAAGCATCTCACTGAGATAAATACCGAACAGGATGTTTATCTTCAAAATGCGCAATGTATGAAGTGGTGTAATTAAACCAGCAGGGATGGGGATGGAGTCCTAGCTCCAAACAGTTTCTTTGAAGATGAAAGTCATTAGATTTCAATGAAAATCTAGGAGGCAACATCCCTCCGACACAAGAATATTTAACCTACATCCTAGAGAGGGGCAAGCAATTGATAGTGTGATTGATAATAACTTGATTGCAGTAATTGTGAAGGGGAATTTGAAAATGGTGAGATTATCAGGAAGCGGGCAATGAGTCGATGGTATCTTTGTTGAGCCAAATTTTCTTAGAATGTTGAAGTTTCTCCCATTCTTTTTTTTTTTTTTTTTTTTGGCCAGAAAATGCTGGAATTGCTTTGTGAGTAGGCAAGCCAGGAGCCGGAGAGTAATGGAATTCCCAAACAAACCATCCAGAGAAAACATAGCCTTTCAGTAGACCTCTGTGATTGGGGATACCCAACCACCTGGTAAATAATTTTGCCACGCCAAGCACTGATTTTTCCATGAGGCAGCAGACTCTGTCAGCACTGCCCACCCCTGCAGTGGATTGCTCAGTGCACGCCACCAGCTTCCCGCTCACGTGTGTCTCTGTCTGCCCAGACGACTTTCCAAGCTGAGCACAGGGCTGACTGGAAGTGCCAAAGAGGCACCGCCCCTTTGAGCAGCCTTCTCCCCATGACAAATGGGAGTCAGGGGGTTACTTCTCAGCTTCCTCCACTCTCAGGTGGAACAGCTGTGAGATATGTTCCATGCAGTCTCTTGGGAGACCCCGTGGTCTCCAGTGGTCACCTGCTCATTAACGTGCCGTGAATTGCCTTCCTCGCTCTCTCACGCCCGCTTCCCAGGATTATATCCAAAATACATGAGCTGCAGCAGAATCTTTGTCTTAGGGTCTGCTTTGCGGGGAGCCCAACGTCAGAGAGCCATTGAGTTTTTTCAGGGGTGAAATGCTGAGTATTGACAACGCGTTGTGAGTGCGTGTGCATGCGTGTGTGTAAGTGACCCCCTGGCCTGAGGTGTTGCGTGGCCTGGACATGCAGACATGATCAGTGGTAGGGCATCTGTGGAGGGACCCAGGGCCTCGGGGCAGCGATAATGAACAAAGCGGTACAGAATTATTTCAATATTTTATCTGACTGAGTTACACCTGTGATTGCGAATTGTGTATCAACTCTGAAAATATTTGGAATTTATAAAATTTATCTCAATAGCTTTAGAGTTCAAGGAGGTAATGCAAGGGAGCAAGACAGGCCAAATGTGAGACAAATCATGCAACCACAAGGATCTTTATTTTCCCTTCTGATCGGTAGAGAGGAATCTTTGTTTCCCCAAACAAACAAAACAAAACAAACAAAACACACAAAAAAACCCCCAAAACCTCTACAGCGTGAGCATGAGGACAAATGGCAGCGGCGGTCGGGTTATGGGAACGAACTGCATGGCCAGGATGGAAACAGGTGCATGTGCCCTGTTTAAAGGAGGAGCCTCATCCTGCTCCAACCATTCTCCGGTGGGATGTGGGTCCAGGGGTGTCAACTCTTTATCAAGACACAGAAAATTTAGATTCTTATGTAACATGCTCCAGTTCAAATAATTAAAACCACTGTGTGGGCCAAATGAGATCCCTGTGTGGGCTGGGTGCAGTGAGCAGGCTGCCAGTTAGAGACCCCCATCCTAAAGAGGGGGTTATAATTCCAAGTTCCATCTAACAGACTAGCTGCTCTGATGAGGTGGTGTTGCTGACCTTGACTTCAGTGCTCCTGCCGGTGACCTTCTTCCTAAGTTCTCCTCATCTGATCCCTTGTTCTTTTTTTATATGTGGCCATATTGAACCAAAGGGCTGGAGCCCACTTTTCCTGGGTGATCTGTTCACGCCCTGACCGCTGCAGGCTTTCCATATACCGAGAGCGGTATGTTCTGGAGGTGCGAGTAGACACTTCCTGAAAACAATGATGCTGAGGATAGAGGGAATGAGGGCTTGGTCCACAGTTGAGGGAGCCACGGACTTTAAACTTGGAGAGTACTGTGTGTGTGTGTGTGTGTGTGTGTGCAAGTGTATGCATGTGGCAGGGGGAGACAGCCAGTTGAAAGTTACCCTCTAAAGTCTAAAAGAAGAGGAGGATGCCTGGGGGTGGGGCTGGGGTGCTCAGTCAGTGACACGTCGAACTCTTGATTTTGGCTTGGGGCATGATCTCAGGGTTGTGGGACCGAGCCCCGCTGGGTGAGGAACATGCTTAAGATTCTCTCTCTCTCTCTCTCTCCCTTTGCCCTGGTCCCCTGCTTTCTCTCTCTTTCTCTTTCCCTCTCTAAAAATAAAATAATAAAATAAAATAAAATAAAATAAAATAAAATAAAAGGGTAACTTTCTTCCCAGAACCCCAAATTAAGGCCTAAAGGGAGGGTGCAGAACATGCTGCTTTGTTTTCAATATTTTTCCCTCCGAGCTAGTTCAGACTCTCACAACTTACAGATTTGCAACTCAAGTTGACTTATGCAATAAAAGTTTATTGGTTAGTTAGAGGAACATGGGCTTCAGGAATGGTTGGATACAGTGTTCAATGGTATTCATAGTCTTTCCCTCTCTCTCCCACAGTCCCTTCACTTCTCTTCTCTGTTTTCATTTCTTCCAGCTTCAGTTTTGGGCAGGTTTTCCTCTTGAGGTGATAAATGGCTTTTTGGTAACCCTGGATGGATTCCCCCTCAACCTTCCTCTCTTCGCTAATGGCTCCCAGAAGTCCCAGAAGTGAATTCACCCATAATGCAATCCCTGGGGCTGGGGGAATGGAGCACGAGGGTCAGGTGCCCACCCATGGGGCTAGAGGGAGTGGGCTTAGCCCCACCAAACTACCTGGGGTGAGAATAGGCATGGGTGGATTTGAAGGGAAAACCAGGATGCCTTTACCAGAAGGAGGGGGTATGGCTGACCGATTGACAGAACCCCCAGGAATCCCCTATCGCTGTCTCAAAAGTGACGTGACATTAGAGAAAAGTTGGAAAAGGAGAGACAGATGTGTTCACCTCTTGCCTTACTATTGGAATTCAGTGATGGGAGACATTTTAAATTGAATTCTGCCTGCACTTTGTCCTTTTGTAGCACATTTTAAACTTCTGTGTGAGCACAGCAACATACGTAATTGATTTGACTGTGTTCAGCATTTCATGATGTACACACGTATCACGTCGCCATGTGTGGACCTTAAATACACTCAGTTGTATGTGTCGATTATACCTCCGTGAAGCTGGGGGAAGAACCCACAGTGACATATATGTGATATCTTGCTTTTTAAAAATTTTCTAAATTTATTTTTTAAATTCCAGTATAGTCCACATTCAGAGTTATATTAGTTTCAGGTGTACAATATAGTGACTCAACAGTTCTGCACATCATGCCGTGCTCAGGACAGGTGCCCTCCTTCATCCCCATCACTTCTCCCCCATCCCCCGTCCCTGTTCCCCTCCGGCCACCATCAGTTTGTTCTCTAGAGTTAAGAGCTGTTTTTGTGTTATCTCTTTTTTCTTTGGATCGTTTGTTTTGGTTCTTCAATTCCACAAATGAGCGAGAAATTGTACGGTCTTTGTCGGACTGACTGACATCTTGCTTTTTTAAAATTCAACACTGTGTTGCAAGTCTTTCTTCCGGGTTGCTAAAGATGCCCCAGGGATATTATTCCTAATGACTGAGTAAGAATGAAGACCTTCCAGCAGGTGTAACCGTGGCCGATGAAGCGGTAGTGACCAGATACCAGCAAGCTCTGCAGAGCCACCTGTCAGGGGGGCTGCAGAAGGGATTCCTGTTGTGGGGGTGCTGAGGATTCGGTGATATCAGCGGCTCCCTCCCTCTGATCACCATGGAGGACTTGGAGAAGGGTTTTGGCTGCACTGAGGGCAGCCCCAGCTCAAATCCCTACCCTCTCTTTCAAGTCTGAACCTTGAGGCCTTTCAGGTGCCAGGTGTATGTGGGGCTCAGAGGTTGTGAATCACTGTGGAGAGTCACCACCTCCTGAGAATGTCACAGCCGGGAGGCCTCTGGGCCATCCGCTGCAGTCCTTTGACCCAACGGGGACTCCAAGACTTGTGGCAATGTCTTACTCCTTGGGAAAACAGAACACCTACCTCCGGACAATGTGGAGACTGTTGGAAGCAGTTTGGACAGCCTGGTGACTTGAGAAATAACATTACAGTTTTTGCTGGCCAACTAACTGTCTCAGACCGCCTTGCAATCTGGGGGGCTGGAATGAACACAAAGTGTGTCTTGTGGGTTAATTCTGATTAGATGCCTGGAGTGCAGTGTTAAGAAGGATTCTGAGGCTGCCTTCTAGTTCAGGGGAAATTAAAGGGGTGATTGGTTGGTAATACCTGTCCTGGTCTTGAGACCCCAAAGAGATAGTGTGCATATCAAGGGCTCGGCATTCTATGTATGGCTCAAATTTCCTCTTCCCTTACGTCAAGTCATTGTTCAGACCTCTGCTCCGGTGTCTGTAGAGTCTTCATCCATCCATTCCTTTAACTGACACAGTTTTCCAAGTGGAGCATGTGCTAAGGATACAGAAGGACAAAGGCAGGATACCAGGGTCATGGCCACGTTTTGGCCATATAATCTGATCCTGATATTCACTTGATATTATTCTTCAAGTTGGCTTTTTTTTTAAACCTCCCTTTTTTATGTGTACTTTTAAAAAAGAAATTTCCTAGGGGCATCTGGGTGGCTTAGTTGATTAAGCATACAACTTTTGATATCAGCTCAGGTGGTGATCTCAAGGTCGTGAGACAGAGCCCCATGTCGGGCTCTACCCTCGGCACAAAGTCTGCTTAAGGATTCTCTCCCTCTCCCTCTGCACCTTCCGCAGCTTGTGCGCACTCTCTCTCTCTCTCAAATAAATAAATAGATCTTTAAAAAATTAAAAAAAAATTCAAAAGAACTTTCCTACAATTACCTTAAAAAAAGAAATCCTGGTCCCTTGCATTAAGTATAAGTAACTGTAGAAAACAGTGCATAACTATAAAGGTAAAAATTATTAGACTACAGATTCAGACTTTAAAAATAACACTTTAGGGGCTCCTGGGTGGCTCAGTCATTAAGGGTCTGCCCTCGGCTCATAATCCGGGGGTCCTGGGATCAAGTCCTGCCTCGGGCTCCCTGCTCAGCGGGAAGCCTGCTTCTCCCTCTCCCACCGCATCTGCTTGTGTTACCTCTCTTGCAGTCTCTCTCTCTGTCAAATAAATAAAATCTTAAAAAAAAACCCCATAAATACAAAGACTTTAGCATAACAACTGAATTACTGGAAAGAAGAAAGCAGGCACTCATGTATTAACGTATCAATGCTATAAACTTTCTTTCATACATGGTTAAATCGAATACGCCTTGGGGTCACCTGGGTGGCCAACGCTGCTGGCACCTCAGGCAGTGGGGACGAGGTCCTGCGAAACTCATGAGCTTCAAGATCATACATCAGCGAACTTTCCAAGAACCCGTTTGCGGGAGCCCCAGGAGCAGAAGAGGGTCCGTCCTTTTGTGAGACAGGAACTTTCTTTCTCTGGGTACCAACCAGTGGTGCTGTCTTAGGGCCTAGGGTCTGATTTCTTCATCCTAATCCTACCCAGTGGTCCCCCACTGAATGGTAGCATTGTTCTGTCTTTGGTATAGAGTGGGAGGTCCTTGGTGGTTCTGGTCAGCTATGCTGGACCGGCCCCACTGTCCGGGCGCCAGCCATCCTCGCACCATGCTAGTATGAACTTGATTCATCACATGGCCTCCATCAGCCTGCTGCTCTCTCTGGCACCCAAAAGTCGGGGAGATCCTCCCCACCCCCAAAGATGCAGGTGTGCAGATGAAGGAATGTCTGGACTTTTACAGAAGCCGTGTGGCCCAGGGCCATGCTCTCCTCCCATGCTCTGTCCCCTTGCCTGCTATTTCATTTTTGGTAGATTATCAGAAGAACCCACTCTCAAAGTTAATTCTCTTACTGAATTGTAAATAACCCAGCCAGTATAGAAAAAGCTAACGATCCCCCTTTGAAATTCTAAGCATGTCTGGTTCCAGTTTACAGGCAGTTCTCTGAAGAGGTTAGGGGTTGCAGCTGTCACTGTCTTATTTTGGAGGTGGGGAGTGGAGGGGTGCCCTGCCCTGCATGGCCACAGGCAGCCCAGCAATGCCAGCCAAGCCCACCTTCCAGAGCCCTGCTCAGGGCCCGGTGGGATCAGGTGTGCACGCCCAGGTGGCACAATTGCTGAAACAGTCTGCATGGTCCAGGCCACCCCGCCTCTCCCACACTATCACCCCCGCACTCCACGGTGCCCCACCCCAATTTTGTCCGAATCCTTTCTCTCCTAGCAACTTGTAAAGTCGCAGGTTGGGATGGCTTTGGTTTTGAGTCTGCCATGAATCCGAATTTGGGCAGGTGGTTTCCTTGTTCCAAGCCTCAGTTTCCTTATCTGTACAACGGATTTGACCAGGGGTTTCAAACTCAATAGCCAAAGAGCTGGGGTAGGGGGTAACACCTCCGGTTTGAGCCCCCAGCCCTCCAGCCCAGCCCGTGAGAGGTCTCAGGGCACATTCAAGAGCTGGGGGCCTCACCCTGCTCCCTGCTCCCCCAGTCCACTCCTCCTGTCCTGGAGTGCTGTGCCCATCGTGCTCAGTAGGGCTGATCTCAGATTGGTGGTTTCTCCTCCCAATTGTCCTGAACTCGCGTGTGGTCACGTGACTTCATTTGGCCAATAAAATGGGAGCAGATACAACACCCAGGCAGAAGCCAGGTTCGCCAGCACAAGCTGCCCCCTGCTCCTTTTCCTCTGCTGCAGTGACTGGTATCATTCCAGATGCCAGCTGCTCCATCCACCTGGCTCCCAGAGGATGCTGGGAGCTCCCAGAGCTTTCTGGTGCCCTACAATGGACGGGGTGCAGAGTGGGTGAGAATTCACGTGTGCTTGTCACTGCAGCATAACTTAGCTGATCCTGACTTAATTATGGTGCCCTTTTCTCCACAGTCAGTGGTTTATGGGTCAGTCTTCCAGAGCCTGGAGAGACTGCCAGGTCATAGGAACAGATAGATCCTGCTGTGTCTGCAGTGTAAAGCACAGGATCTTGCACATAGTAGGTGCTCAATAAATATGTGTTACACAAATGAATGCATTGGCACATAGGAGGGTTTCAGGCCCGGGTGTGGGTGGCCAGGAAGCCCGAGAGACTGTGGTCAGTTGTACGGTTTTTGGGAGGTTGGCTGGATCCCTGAATGGCCTTTCCCTGGTTACAAGTGACGCCCCAAATTCTAGGGAAAAACAGTCTCCAGTTTCAGATTTCGTGTCCTTAAAGCCCACACTACCAGAAAACCAGAAGGTCCCTGAATGTGACTGTGGGGAGCTCTGCTCTTTGCAAGCCGTGGGGAGACCCTTCTGTCTCTCCTTCCTCATCCAAGCAAAACTCACCCAGGTGCTGGCTTCACAATGTTATTAGACGTGTGTTTCACCATAGTGTTCATTGACTTAATGCTTTCTGCTTCCTTGACTTATGTACTTCATCCCCATCCTAAGCAATATTTCTAAATCCATATTAAAATAACTCTCTAGCCGGGCAGAGTTTCTCATCATTCTGGAATCCTCCATCTCCCTTTACGCCGCACTCAGTTTCAAAGTTCTGTCAACACGGCCTCAAAGACACGTCCCTGTGCTCTGCCTGCCGCCACTCTTCATCCAGCCCCTTGGCTCAGGCTAGGCCAGATCTCCAAATGCAGCCACTCTGGCCTTCTTTCTGCAACTGCTAGCTGGCCAGCCCCTGCCCTGCTCTCCTGTCCTTGCATGGCCGGCACGGGTCACCTGTTCCCAGATTTTTCTCGGGCAACATCCTTATCCTTATTTTGGCCTTGGAGTTAACATCACCTGGTCTCCAGCTATTGCCCTGTTTTATTTTCCTATTGCCTTTATTACTGCCTGCTATTTTCTCGTCCATTTACAGGCCATTATCTCCCTCTGTGAGATTGGGGGAGGGTGGGGGGTGGTTCTCACCATCGGCTCTATTGACATTTGGGGCTGATAATTCTTTGCTGTGGGAGACGGTCCTGGGCCCTGGAAGATGGTTAGCCGTGCTCCTGGCCTCCAGCCACGAGGTGCCAGTAGCGCCCTCTTCCCAGACGTGACAACCAAAATGTCCCAGGAGAGGGGGTGGGCAAAATCACCCCCCCCCCCCAGCCACTGATCCCACGGCTGTTGAAAAGCTCTACTG
This sequence comes from Enhydra lutris kenyoni, assembly GCF_002288905.1. Classification (NCBI taxonomy): domain Eukaryota; kingdom Metazoa; phylum Chordata; class Mammalia; order Carnivora; family Mustelidae; genus Enhydra; species Enhydra lutris. The sequence goes on from NW_019154138.1 coordinate 4,079,571, forward strand.
GCAAATGGGAGCGTCCTAAGAATAAGGCAGTTGCCCTCTGCCCTCATCTTGTGCGCCCAGCCACCTGCCGCAGGCTCCGTTGTAAGCAATAGCGGAGCCGAATGAATGGGTGAGAGAATTCCTAAAATCGGGGCAGGGCAGGATTCTGTGTAGCCCTCGGAGTCCTCCTGATGCCCTCAGAGGTCCCTGAGCTGCAGGTTGGGACGTGTCAATGACCAGCAGGATGGCTGAGATCACATCCGGCTTCAGGAAGAGCTGCTCGCTCCTCTCCCCGGGGCTAAGGGGGTCCGTTGGGGGGGCCTCCCCGGCGAGCCTAGGAGGGGAGACTCTCTGCATCTTGACCGCCTGTCAGCTTCTTAATGCAAAACCCGAGGAAAAGTTTGCAGCCACGACACGGCACAATCTGAAGAAGATAAATCACAGTTACTTGCGGCCGGCTGACAGCAGTTTAAGCCCTTGCAATCATCGGGCTCCAAGGGAGAAGCTTCTTTTATCTTCCTAAATGCAAAAAGTAGAGCAGAAATTGGCAATATCACAGCCCTCTCGGCGGCCGGGCTTTTTACATAAATATCAGCAAGCAGTAAGTAAATTCTGTTGACGAAATGTAATAAAACAAAGACTGTTTCAAATATGACCGTTCCCCGATGCATTCTGAAGCCTCGTCCCACTCACTTATTACTCGCTGCTGAGATTATAAGGTTTGCTTTTATCTGTCAGAAATCAATATTTCAAACATCGGATAAAAGAGGAAATTGAACTGGGAATAGACTCAAGTACCGTAAAAACTACAAAGCACAATTATCAAAAAGCACTTAAAGCGCTTAATAGGACACACATATAAAAATGCTCAAATTAATGTCAGGGAGCCATAATGAGAACTTTTCCTATGCTTTTTCATCCCCACGCAGTGTAATTTGAAGGCTGGCCAGTCCATCAATACGATTTTCAATTTCTACGATGCCCGGAGGACCCCGAGCTAAGCATTTGTTAGGCATGAACCATTACATGTGATTGGTTAATATTTCAGTTTATTGAAGATGCATTATTTTGTATGGAGTGTTTACGTTGCTGAGACTTAACCGTTACAAACAGTTATGACAAAAATAGATCTCGGCGTAAACAGCCTCCACAGTCATGCTTTTAATAAGCACAAGCGATCACTACAAAATTGCATTTCTGGGAGCCAGAGGCTTGGGAGGGCCAAGTGGTGGGGAGACATGGGACGAGGTGGGCAGGGGCCTGGATTCTTCTCTGCACCCACAATACGCACAGGAAAGTCGACGAGTGTGTCTTTCCTTAACTGGAGAGTGTTGGGGTCTTTTATCGTTTCCCTACTGAAGGAGAAGAACTTTCCTCCCCTCTTGCCATGATACACAGATTTGCCTGGTCCTAGAGCCGTGCTGCTTCATGTGGTGTCATTCTAGGCCAGGGAGCCACAAACTTTTCTGGAAAGAGCCAGATAGTCACTCTCCTAGGCTTTGCAAGTCAAGAGGCAAAATCAAGGATGCGAAGGAAGCCCTCGGATAAGAATCATTAAAAATGGAAAAGCCATTCTTAGCCTGCGGGCTGGACAAAACCAGGTGGTGACCCCTGTTTGCTTGGCGATCCCTCTTCTAGAAGGAAGCGTGTGCTCACATAACTTTTATTAACCGTGTGTTATGGCGTCAGGGCAGAAGCAGACGATAAAACCCACAGACAGCCCCTTGGTCTGGCCTGGGAGGCCCCGTGACCTGTGACCATCCCTGCCAGCTTCCCCCCTCCCTCCACTCCCACACTCCTTTCCCCTCCCCATGCCACCCTGCTCCAGACATGTGGCCTTCTGTCCGCTGTTCCCTTTCTCACAGCTTACGCTTGCTCTTCCTTCTCCCTGGAACATTCTCTCCGCGACCAGCTCTGGGCTGGTGGACTGCTTCTCGCATTTCAGATCTTGGTCCATATGTCCCTTCCTCGGAGAGGCGTTCTCTGGCCCCCTGGGCCCTCCCTCCAGCACATTCCAGCATGAAGTTAAATGTTTGTTTCTTGTCTCCCTCCTTTCCCCTTAGAAGGCAGAGATTTGTTTACCTCTGTCCCCTTTCACCGAGAACAAAATGGTTCTGAATACAGTTTTCAATTTCTATCTCCGTGGTCTTGGGTGTGGTTTTTACCAGGCGTAAAAACAGGTGCTCAATGAATGAATGAACAAATGAACGAATGAATGAGTCAAACAAGGAATCATAATTCATTAGCTCTCCTGGGCAGCTGGCCCCAGCTGGCTGACAAGAAACACTGTGGTCTTGAGCCATTTTTGTTCCTGGACTCAGGATCTCTCAAAGAAGGATGATGTCCTTTCCTTTGCTTGTGGAGTTCATTTTGCCCCGGGGTACACTTTTCCCTCTTCTCCCACCACAACCATGTCTATCCAAACCCTCCTCATCTCTTGTCTGGCTACATGACCTCTCCTCCAGGAAGCCCTCCCTGATCCTCAGGTCATTGCTGACACTGGGCCTGCCTGGAGCCCTTCACGTGTCTCTGCCTCACAGGCATGCCCGCCAGGTGGCTGGGCTCACTTGTGGGGCTCAGTTAATACCAGTAACTGAACAGCCAGTGGTGATACACTTCCAGAATTGGGACCCGAACTGAGATCTGTCCCCAGATCACACTGCCTTATATTCCTAAAGCGAACTTGGCCCTGAGGCCCAAACCACACACAGGGCATCACTGGATGCTCTTTGGACCCTGTGGTCCTGTTCAAGACATGGACAAAGTTCTACAATGGGGGACGGTGCTGGTGGGAAAGAGGAGACAGGAGTGCACGCAGATGTCTGGAAGGGAGGCATGGGGTTAAGGGGATGCCTGCCTGTCTATGGTTGATACTTGGCGGCCCATCAGCCAGGCTTTCTCTCTGCTCACAGCTCAGGGAACATACTTCACTTCTTTCTTTCTTTCTTTCTTTTTTTTTTTTTTTTTTAAATTAGGCTCCACGCCCAGCATGGAGCCCATGCAGGGCTCGAACTCACAATGCTGGGGTCACAACCTAAGCTAAGACCAAGGGTCAGACACTTAACCCAGTGAGCCACCCAGGTGCCCCCGAACATGCTTCATTTCAGTTGTGTGTCCTTGGATTTGAAGGTGTCCCTCTTAGGGTGTAGGGTCTGGAAGCCTGCTGGAATGAGGGAATGTGGGCAGATGGAGGCAAACTCTTTCCTTGCTCAGTGGTGCATGTGGACACGGAAACTGAGCTTGCGTCTTCCTGGGGTCCATGTCTCAGGTTGCTCGGGCTGGGAGAAAAAAATGCTGCTATCCAGAGATGAGTGCCTTTGGAGTGAGGACAGAAAGGGGACAGGTGTCATGTGCAGAAAGGGATGTGCCTCAGGAGGCTGGGGCAAGGCAAGCCTTCCTTGGGCTGCCACCTGTTCTCAGCAAGGCCCTGGCAAGTCCTGCATCATTTTTGTTTTCCTTGGGATGGGACCCTGGAGGGTGGATGCCCCCACCCCCTGTCCTGGTGCACATCTGCTGGCACGAGGTGGGGAAGGGGTTGGTGTGCAAATAGCTCTGTGGGTGGCAAGTGGCAGAAACTGAGGTCAAAGCAGCAGAAGGCCAGAGTGGCTGAATATAAGAGTAGGACAGTCCAGTAGATGGAAGGACAGAAATATATCTGGGCCTCGGAGCCATGAAACCTGGGGCTCACACTCTCTGTCTTGCATTATTCCAAGAGGACCACCAACACTAGCTAGGTGCCTACTAGGGTCTGGGTAAAGAGGAACGAACAGAATCAACACGGCTCTTCCCTTGTGGGCTGATAACAGGCTTCTCCGGGTGCCTTGGTTTCTTTCCTGCTCCATTCTTTCTTGCCAGCTTTCTGCACCTGGAGAAAGCATGACCATGGACCTAGGGGGACATCTCATGGCTGCACAGGGCCCCCTTGCTCCACGTGCAAACATCCGGGGGAAAAGAGCCATAGACCCTTTCTGGACCAGTCTCTTGAGAACAGGAGGTGGAGTACCACCGTACAAACATGGGGGCTGCTCTCTGCACAGTGGTTAGTAGCTCCTTGGCAGAGGTAGAGAAATTAAGGCCCAGAGAAGATGATTGCATTGTCAAAGACCACACACCAGGGAGTGGGAGGGGCGAGATTTGAACTCAGGTCAGTCTAGCTGCATAACTTGTGTGGTCTTCATAATAATGAAGGAAGTTTGATGCTGGGAGTCCAAGGGTGGGGCATGGGCTGTGGAGCGGGACAGGAGAGGACCCTCCTTGGAGTCGTCAGCCATGGCTCCCCGGATACAGAGCAGGGAGGGGAGCGCCAAGTGGGCCTAGCAGGGGGCAGAGACCCCACAGGTCTTTGCCCAGACAGGGAGGGTGGGTTGCCGGTCGAGGTCCAAAGGTGGATGAGAATGTCCCAAGGCCCAGATCCAGTGGCTTCTCCGAGTATGTGGTTTCTTGCCACATTGTGCTCATCCGGACAAGGACCCTGGGGATGCTGGTCAGAGCCAGGAGCCCCTTCCAAAGTTGCTGTGGCCCTCAGGAGCGGGAGAGAGACCATCCTGCCAGGACCATTGAATTTTTCACTTTTCAAAGCAGCAAAGTGCCTCTCAAAGTAGAGATAATGAGAGAAAGGAGATGTCTGTTCCCACAAAGGAGGAAGATTACTCTAAGTAGAGGATTCTGTAATTATATTCATTTGAAATAATCAAGCGTTTCTACCTATTAAGGAGCTCGAAAAGGAGGTGCTGGAGAAAGGGATCCAGCCATTTCACAGGGCCACTCCTCATTGTTCCTGCGGAGAAAAGAAGCCGCAAAATACAGATTAGTCTCGTGAGTGAAAGGTGGTGGAGGGCCCCGTGGAGCAGGGACGCCCCACCCCCCCGCCCTGGGTCACGGTGCCCTGGGGGCTCGAGTGCTGCCCTAGCTGCTGTGCTGAATGGGACAGTTGGGCCCTGGGGTGGGGCCAGTGGGGGGACTGGGGGAGGGATGGTGAGCAGTGCTGGGCAGGAAAATTTCACCCCTCATCTAAAACAGCGTGCCCTCCGGGACAGTCACCACCAGTCATGTGCCTGGTGTGCCTGAGAAACTGAAATCTTCACTCTGTTTACTTTTAATTCATCTAAATTTAAATCCAAATGGCCCCATGGGGCAAGTTGTCCTCTACCACCCAGGACTGAGGCACAGACGTGCCCTGGATGGTGGGCTCTGGAAGCCCAGCTCTGCAGGGTCTGGACAGGTGACATCCAGGTCAGTGAGAAGACCAGGTACATGAATCAAGAGCTCATCCTGCATTTTTCTTGCAATGTACGGCCCTCCTGGCCCATCTTTGCTTTTCCTCCTTTGGAGAGAGGGACAGACCAGAACCCCGGTTCTCCCTGGTGAGCGCGCAGGGCTGTTTCCGAGCGTGATGCTCCCGCTCTCACTTTCTGCTTAAATCAGCGAGTCCATTTCTGTCGATTGCAACCGAGATCCTAAGTATTAACACTTTCCTGCAAGGTGCCATCCAAGCAATGTTGCCCAGGAAGAATAGGACAGGGGTCCCTGGTGGTCCCTGTGATGTGACTGCCTCCTGCCCGGGGTGTCCCCCTTCCGTGTGCAAGAGCACATGGGGCCAGCTAGTCCTTCATGAACCGACCTTCTGTAAAATTCCTGTCCCACCAACAGCCCCTCCTCTCCTTGCTCTAGTGACACTTCTCTTTGTGGCAACCGCTCAACATGAAAACGTTAATTGATTGCTAACAGAAAGAGCTGATGTTCCCAAAGAGGCAGGATTTCTTAAAGGCACCCAAATGCTGTTGGAGAACGCCTGGATTCCCACACGAGGCCACTGGCAGATGCTGACCCCCTGGAAGGGGAGAAGGATCGTCAGGGAAGGCACGAGGGCTTTAATGGTTGGTGCTCGGTGATTGATAGGTCCTTTGGGTGTCAGAGGTGAAGAACGGACTTCAAAAAAACCAGATGCAGCCTTTGAATGGTTTTGCCCAAATTGCTCTCTTTATGCCTGTGCTGGGAAAATCTATCACGAGGGGAAGGATCTTATATCGTGCTATTAAATACTTTTGATGAAAAACTAATCCCCCCAAATCAATACCTGAGTCATTCCCGATTCTAAGAATTAACATTGTATTATATAATTGCCTCTATTTTTTGTGTCCACAGAACATAAGGCAAAGTCCTGTTTATAACTTTCAAGTTCCAGGTTTTGAAACAAGGCCCCCATCAAACCTTGGATCCTAAGAAACGCTGGCTCCCATTATAAGCCTTGGACAGGAACTGGTTCCTCTGGGCAGAGGAAGATAGCATCCGTTCTCTGCCTAGCCCTCTGCCAGGTGCCCTGGCTCGCCTGCATCCCTGCGGGCCACAGTGTCTCTGTTTGGCCTCTGATGCATCTTCCCCACGGCCGTCCCAGCCTTGCTCAGTGCCCCAGGTGGTCCTGGGCTGTGAAATGCAGAATGCTTGGGTGCCTGGCCCCCTGAGCAAGCTCACTTTCCCGCCCACCTCCCCCAGAGCTGGCAGGAGGTGGGGTAGGATGGCGGCTGCTGCTCAGTAGACCTGGGTCACCCAGGGACTCCGGTCACCGTGGCTGCTCTAATTGCTTTTCCATTCGGCCTCCTTCTCGGGCACTCTGCATGCTGATGGTGCCGGAGCCCGGTCTCCACTGGGTAGGAGTGGTATTTTTTTAGTGCCTCAACCAGTGTCCGGTTGACTGAGACATTTCGGGGAAGAAGCAGGTGCATTTACTTTTCAAGTATTATTTTACTAATCAATTGAAAAATTACCTTCATGAATGACAGAAGTGCAGACCTTTGGAGTATTTCATTAAAGGGAGCAAACATTAATTACAAATCCAGCCCAACCTTGCACAGACATAAATTATGGGCCTGATCTATTTTCTCTGTGCTTAATTGCAAGCAGTGACTAGTTCTTTAAATTATTATCTGCTAGGCCTCCAATGAAAAGACAATTTATGGAGTGGTATCCCGAGGCCTTACTGGAGCCCATGCTGCTCTGTGGGGAGAGATGCAGAGTGAGGCCACATCAGAGGACCTTGGGTGGCTTAGGTGCCCCAGGGAACAAGTCCCAGCCTTTCCAAGAATGAAGAAGGGAACATTTTCCATCCCTGTGCTTCGGACAGCTTTTCTGTCTGTGGTCTTGGGAGTCGGGTGAGATCCCGCTGAAATGCGTGCATAGACACAGGACCCCCTCCTTCTCTACCAGGAAACCGTCATAATAGCGATGCCAAGCCAGGGGGACCATGCAGGGAATGACGTCCCCTGCCGTTGCAGAAGGCAACTTGCATAGCCATCCGTGGAGGCCCTGGGGTGGGCGGGAGGAAGGGGGAGGGATGTCAGCAGTCAACACAGAGCTCTTTCTTTCAGATTTGTCTCTCTTTCAGATTTCAGAGAAAGGTCTAACCCCCATCCATGCTTAGTTGACCCATTGATGGGCAGAAATTCCTGAGCAGGAGGATGTTCAGGCTTTAACTTGGAACAGATGGCCTCTTTCTAGGGCTGTGCCTGAAATCATAAGGACCTGTAAGTTTCACAGGAGTGACAATTTAGAGGTGGGGCCCGGGCCCAGTGGCTTCCTGTCGAATGCTTTCTCTAGAAGTCAGTGGCCCTCAGTCGGGCACCCCAGAGAGTCACGTGGAGGTTCAGGATGCTCCGGGGGGATGCAGACAGGGACAGGCTGGAGATGCGGCAGGAGGCAAAGCTGGCCTTTGCCAGGGAGGAGATTCTGGGGGCAGTAGTGAGTCACTCCTCCGTAAGCCCGGAGGGGACATATTTGTGTCCTAAAAACAGGCCTGACTCATGTGAGCTCATGGATTTGAAAGCATGTTGGAGGGTGCCTGGGTGGCTTAGTTGGTTAAGCGACTGCCTTCAGCTCAGGTCATGATCCTGGAGTCCCAGGATCGAGTCCCACATCAGGCTCCCTGTTCAGCAGGGAGTCTGCTTCTCCCTCTGACCCTCTCCCCTCTCATGCTCTCTCTCTTTCTCAAGTAAATAAAAAGAGTCTTAAAAAAAAAAGGAAGAAAGCATGTTGGAAACCCTTCACCTTTACTGGGGTGGGAGGTAGTGGGTGATCTCAGGCTGCTCCCTCCCCCACCTGCCCTACCCAGCCTGGAGTCCTTGAATCACTTGGACATTGCAGAGACTGTGGCGCGCTGCCCACCTGCAGGCGGGGGCCACAGTGGGGTCAGAGGCTGCTTTTTGCTTGGTTCCACCTACTTGATGCCACCTGCCCGTTGTGCGGGGCAACTTCCATAGACATCCGTGGAGGTCCTCGGCCCCTACTTGGTCCTACCTGCAAGTGGATTGAACGAGGGTCATATGAGGTGGGGGGAATGGTCAATGGGAGAGACATGGGTGACCCTCTTCTGTGTGGGTGTTCAGACATCAAACCCAAATCTACCACCAGTCAGCCCAGCTCATCATTTCAATGCCTTTAAGAACTTGGCTTTCTAACCATCCTTGAGCCCCTGGAATAGCTTCCATGACAAACTTCCCTCAGCTGTGAGTAGGAGCCTGGTTTATGACATTTTCCCTAACAGCGACAGATTTGAAGCCAACTGGACAGGGCCCCAAAGTAACAAGAAAGCCGAGACAAGATCACCAGATGCTACAGAAATCCCACCAGCGTTGTGGTGCATGCGTGTTTGACTGTCTGGAAAAGAGAAGAAGAAGAAAGGATGATTGAAAATTCAATATGCTATTGCCTCTTGAAATCATGAAGCAAACTATGTCTCAGTGGGCTCCGAGTCTCTTTCGATCAGTCGGAGTTCTGGCTGGAGAAAGATGGCACACTCAAACTGGGAAACTTTAAAGAAGTTTGATCCTGGAACTCTTCCTTAAGGTATGAGCAAGTTGTAGGAATCCCATCTGAGGGGCGCCTGGGTGGCTCAGTGGTTAAAGCCTCTGCCTTCGGCTTGGGTCATGATCCCAGGGTCCTGGGATCGAGCCTCACATCGGGCTCTCTGCTCGGCAGGGAGCCTGCCTCTTCCTCCTCTCTCTCTGCCTGCCTCTCTGCCTACTTGTGCTCTGTCAAATAAATGAAAATCTTTAAAAAAAAAAAAAAAAAAAGGAATCCCATCTGACATGGGGCTGGGAAGGGCAGTGGCCAGAACCACCTCTAGACCTAAGGCAGCACAGGATGGGGACAGAAGGCTGTCTGCAGAAGACCATGTGGCAGGAACTATGACCTTGGAGGGCTGGGGAGGTGGAGGAGGGCGCAGTCATGGCTACTTCTGGGCAGAGGTGTTGGGTTGGCAGATTCGCTAGTGCCTCTCATTGGTTGGATGTCACCAGAAACCAAAAGACAAAGGAGCTTGGTTCTCTATTTCATACCTCTTAGTCCTCGGGGCGTGGAGCAGGGTGGGAAATGTGAAGAGAGGATCTGGAGTACCAAACAGAAGGCACTCGGCACCTTTGCCCTTGACTCAGCCTGTGGGTAGCGCTAAAGCTCACGCTAACATTGAGAGGTCAAATTCCATTTTCTCTTGTCCTCACTGGCTACCCCCAGGACTTCCCTGCTTCTGTAAATCTTTCCCTACCCATGTATTTTAGAGAGTTCGCAGAGGAAGTCTCAGTGTCTCACAAGCATGTTTTTTCTCGGAACACTGTGCTGGGCACTGCCACCCACGCATTAGAGTCTCGTGGTGTGAAGCTTTCATGGTGGTCTACAGAAAAGCAGGGAGAATTCTCCCCATCCCAGGCTAGCCCCACCAAAGGAGTCCCCAAGCAGTTGTGTGGACTCAGCATCTTGGGTGAAACTTTGAGTGGCTACTTTCAGTTCTCAAGATCCCAGGACCCTGACAGTAGTCCCCAAGACTGACACACAGCAGGAACAAATTGTTCCGCCATCATACCCAATTCTTTCCATAATGCCCCATAACCCAGTCTTCTTCCCTGATCAAGCTGGCTATACCCAGACTTCTTCCTCAGGTTGAGTCTTCTCAAGAGATTCTATAGTCTCACACACTAGAAGGTTCTGGAGCATTGGGAATGTCAACAGACAAGGTGAGGTATTGGCATCCATTGGTGTTCCCCCCAACCCCCAACCTGCTCCAGTTCTGTGCGCCACGAATTTGAACATTGTTCTTAGCCTCGTGTCTCCTGGTCCTGCTTCTCTTGCTCTTGGAGAGTGTCCATGAACAGGCTACTATCCCTTTCTTGCTTTCCTTCTCAGCTGAAGTTAGCCAGAGTCAATTTCTATTGTTTATGACTAAGAACTCGGATTGAAACACTAGGTGGATGAATTAAGATAATGGTTATTACAAAGAAGTCCAAGGATTCTTGTGCCTTAACACAGTGGAAGGTTACCTCTCATTCACCTCAGTCCAGCTGGTAGTGGGGCAGGCAGCACACTCCTCCATACGGTCATTCAGGGACCCTGCCTGGTGCCATTTCTAATATATGGCTCCCAAAGGCATCCTGGCTGTTTTGACATTTAGCCACTGGATGGAAAAGGAGAGTGTGAAAGATGGCACAGATGGTGTTTGTGGCAGTGCTATTTTTCCCTTTTGCCTCCAATTTCACTGTCCAGAACTCAACAGCAAAGCACTCCTAAAGAAGGCTGAGAAATAGTCTCTGATGGGGTGATTGCTTCCCAGCAAAAACTCCACAAATCTCTGGTAGCTGTCTCTGCCATACTGGGTTAACCAGTTAGATGGAATTGACTGCCTCCCTCTGTACCTTGAGGCAAGGTACAAAGTATTTTGCCTTAAGCATGGTTGCACCCGGCTATCCAAAAAATATATATGCATCATCAAGAATCAGTTTCTCCTCACCTCTTGGCTTTTCCTCCCAATTAGGTTGACTTGTTTACAAAAAGGCTCTCCAGCTTTGATGCAGGAGGGTGCCCAGAGGCTCCAGAATCACATATTAGCAGCTCAGCAAGACCAGTGGAAAGATAGTGTCTCTTTTTCAGTAGTTCCAGCCAAAATCCCAGGGCTGACTCTTAATGGATCACCTTGAGTCACATGTCCTTCTCTGAACTAATCACTGTGCTCAGGGAGATGGAAGAAGCTGATTGGCCAGATATAAGACAGGGACCAACCTCCCCCAGAAGCAGATGAACGGCTCTACCCAAGACTCACAGATAGATTGGGAAGGGAGATAGTGACTCCCCAAAGAGAAGTATGGGTGCTTTTACCAGAACAGAAAACGGTGAGAGCTCTCTACCAGAAATGTGCAGACAGACATTTACTCTGACCTGTGGAGAAATGATCCTGGAAATCTGGGGACTGGTTCTAGGCTGGAGCCCTAGTTAGCACCGTAGAAGTTTCTAACATTAAGATTTTCCATACACAGAATAGCAGCTCCTAGCATCTGGGTACCCAAGACATACCCATTTTTCTGTTAATCTATTGTCCACTCAATTGTCCTGGGACTTGGAAAGCCTGGCTCTGCCACTTTTCCTGGGTGTGATCTGGAATTATCAGTTCTCTTCCCTGGCCTCCATTTCCCATTCCGTGAGGTTGAGGGCAGGCACAGACCAGATGCTATTGGAGTCCTCCCACTCTGACATTCCAGAGATCTGTAGAAAGCCGTCTTCCTGCTGGTCCTTGTTCAGATCTAGCAGATGCAGCCCGCGTCTTGTCAACACTACTGGGAAAATTGAGAGGGCATGGGGTTGATGTTGGGGATTCTTGCTAATCCTTGCTTTATTTTTGTAGCATAATTCAATTCAGCAATCCAATTCTACAAATATTTATCGAGTGTCTATCAGAGTCAGGATAAGCCCGGCATTTGGAGTATTACTTTTATGTTTGTGCAATCCATTCCCGGTGAAAGTCCTGTGTGAGCATACAGGTGGAGAAGGAAGGTGGGCCAGTGAGGACACCCCCATTTTACAGATGGGGACACTGTGCGATGTTGAATTCCCCTGACACAGCCTCTCGCGGTCCTGTCCCAGATGTATTTTGTGAGTGATTATTTGATTAAGGCTGGTCTTTCCCATTAGGGTGTTTGTTCTAGGAAGGAGCAATCAGGGCTGCTTAGCACGGGTACCGGGCCCACAGCAGGCACTCAACACATGTTTACTGAAGGAATGAGTGAAAGAAGGGCTGAGCTGAGGAAAGGAGAGAAGGAAGGAAAGGAAGGAAGGGAAGAGGGAGTGAGCAAGAGGCCATAGAAAGATCTGCTTCTAACTCTTCTAACTCTGTGAGATCTTGGCTGAGACCATTTTTTTCTCTCTGGGCTGAATTTCTTCCTCTGGCCAATGAGGGAGCTGTCAATAAACTGATTTCCCACTAGGATTTGCATCAGTATCATGTCTGGCATGGAACAACAATACGGCCATCTTGGCTGCATCTCCAATGTTTTCTTTTCTTTTTTTTTAGATCCCAGCAATCTTTGAACAACATGGGGGTTGGGGTGTCAACCCTCTGCACTGTAAAAAATCCACGTATAACTTTTGACTCTCCCAAAATCTAACTACTAGTATCCTGTTGTTGACAAGAAGCCTTACCAATAATATAGCCAATTAACGTATATTTTGTATGTTATGTATATTACATATTGTATTCTTACAATCAAGTAAGCTAGAGAAAAGAAAATCTTATTAGGAAAATTATAAGAAAAATACACCTACAGTACTAGACTGAGCGAAAAAAAATCCACATGCAAGTGAGGCCACGTGGTTCAAATCCGTGTTGCTGAACATCAGCTTTATGTGAGTTTCAGTTGCATGACGTGTTGATTCAATATTTGTATACATTGTGAAATGAGCATGAAGGTAAGTACAGTTCACGTCCATCACCACACATAGTTACAATCTTTTGTGATTGGAACCTTTCAGATCCACTCTCTTCACGACTCTCAAATGTACAGTACGGTATTATTAACTATGGTCACTATCTCCTTCTATCCCCAGAACTTATTTATTTCATTCCAAATTTTCTGATTCAAAATCTCAGAGGGTGGGACCCAGGTGTCTGCATTTTTAGCAAGCTTCCCGGTAACCCTAATGGAGTCTGCTAGGTGCCTGGCATATGGAGCTGTTAGGCAGGAAAACCTCTCAGGACCCGTCCAGTTCTGCAGTCCTTGGATTTCCAAATGATGCCCATTCCAAGGCCATGTCAGTTGCCTTCCCCCCCCTTTAAGCCCCGCCCCCAGCCGACTCCCCCGTGAGGCTGGCCTCTGGGCTACACTGACATGACACCCACCAGCCTTGCCCTTGGCAGCTCCCACCGCCTCATTCCGCCCCAGCAAGCACCAGGTAATTTGTGTCAAATTTTATTCTCATGTCCCTACCTTTCCCCTCATCTCTAGGCTTTTTTCAGGAGTGTAAACTGCTGAATTTTACACTGGATCACAGTACTCCCATGCTGTGCAAATTACATAGGGGGGCGTGCCCACACCAGAGGGGCCCTGCCGCGCCTCCACGGGGAGCTGCACACCCTCATCAGGTCGCTCGGTAGAGCTCCGCCGTTTCCTCAGCTGGAAGGAGATCATGGGGCTGATGAATGGCGGGCTTCGAGTTCCAACGAAGGGACAAGCTGCTTGGGCATCACAGTGAGAGCAAAGGGCACTCCTTGCCAAGCCAAAAGTCTCCCACTTTGGACAGATAAGCAGTTCTGGCAGGAAGAGAAACTCAGTCATGAACTAACAGGTGCCCCTTGGGGAGCATGGGGTGTCCTGCTATGCTGCTTTGAAGGTGGTGAGGGGAACGGAAAGAGCCCTGCAGGGCATTATTCCACCTTTTGGGGCTCAATGGGCCTATTGATGTAAAGGGGTTGCACACCTTGATCTGTCTACACCACAGGACGCTCGTGGGGAGCAACAGAGAAAAAAAAACGTGCGAGTGTAATTAAAAAGTCTACAACTCAACAACATTCATGCCTCCATGGCCACAGCCTCTCCATGTACAGGTGGCTGTTTGCATGGGTCCTTGGGCACTTGAAATTTGTACCCCAGTGAAGTATGCACCTTCCAAAGACTGACCTGCCATTTGTTGTCTGTGTTCTCCCTCCAATACATCAAGCAATGCTGAAAAAAGTGACTGAGGATGAGGTCCTTCCATGCTGTGCGGAAGGGGTCCAGCAAGCTGGGCCTCCGTTCAGTGTGAGAGACCGTGGTTCCAAAGTCCCTCGTCTCTCTGTTGGCTCCCAGGAAGCAGGCATCCATGGATTCAAGGAAAATTGACTTTGGATTGAGTTCATAGAAAACCAGGGAATATGGAGAACTCTTTCTCAGAATTCAAATGAAAACACATAACGTAGTTAATATTAAATAAATGGATTGGGCAACCTTCCCCCCTTTTCCTTTCCATGGTTTCTGCTGATGTGTCCCTGATCAGGGCCTGTTTTGTTTATGATTAATAAATGACTCACCTTGGGCTACTTTCTGCTGATTCCGTACGCACTATGAATTTGAAGAGGGCACTTGAACTTGGCACGCAAAGGGAATGGTCAGGGATTTGAGGGTGGGGGGAACGTGGATAGTCCAGAAGTCTCGAGGGTAAATGGATGCCAACCTGTCAGGTCCCAGAGCAGCATCTGTGGGTCTGCAGTGGTGTCTAAACCAGGCATTTAGCCAGCACGCCTGGTCCTCACTGAAGGCTTACGAGAAATGAATGCCATTGCTTGCAACATACACACACCAACGGGGTGCATTTTAGCTGCAGTCTCCGTTCTGCCAGACATTTTCCACTTTCCTGAGGCAGCTCGATGAGTTCCTCCCCCTCGGTGGGCCTCACTTTTCCCACCTTGTAGAATGGGGCTTTCTCTGGAGGTCTTTCCAGCTCTGCTATGCCCAGATTTCCAGAGTTCTTGGAAACACTCTGGATCTCATCCCTGCCTGACTTGTGGCAACTTTGCTGATGGAATGATGGGATCAGCACAGGATGGTGGTTTGAGTGTGGGCATAACTGGGTTCTCATCCTGATGCTGCCTATTTCTTGCCACCACAGGACCCTGAGTGGGCTCTGCCTCTCTCTGGGGGTCAGAATTTCCACAGGGACAATCAGAGGACTGGATTTAGGGAGCAGACCCTGATCCTGACCTGCCAGTTGCTTTGTACTTGGGACAGCATCACAGGTGGTGATGAACACATGGTTTCAGGCAGAGTACCTCCTCGCCGGGGAGTCCGCAGGCCAACCCCGCTCTGCAGGGACGCACCTGGTCTGGTCCTGCATGTGTGATCCCCAGTTAGCCACCCCTCTGAGTCCTCCTTGCTCTGACATTTTGTCATTCTGGGTGGGGCGGGGGTGAAAACAAGGGTGCAGACTTGGCAGTGCCCTCCTGGCTATAGCAGAGGTCTGGATTCTGGGAAAGGACCCTGTGATGGTTCATCTTTCATGTCGACGATGGAACATGGAGTGCCAGATTGAACAATATTTCTGGGTGTGTCTGTAGGGTGTTTCCAGATGAGATTAGCATTTGAATCAGCAGACTGAGTAAGCATAATGTCCTTCCCAGTGTGGGTGGGCATCCATCAATCCCTTGAGGGCTTGAATAGAACAAAACGTGGAGGAAGAAGGAAAGGGGAAATTTACCCTCTCTGCCTGCCAACTGTGAACTGGGACATCAGTCTTCTGTCCTCCAGTTCTCTCTCTCTATATATACATATATTTTTTCCTATTGGCTATATTCATATATCTCCTATTGGGTCTGGAGAACCCTAATACCCCAAGCCTATAGCTGTCAGGTCCTCCCGTCTGTAGCTTCTGCCCCTAAAGTCTCAGATCTTGGCTGCCTTGCTCACCTCCCTTCAGCCTTCCGTGGCTGAAAGAGAGCAGAGGGTGTGAAAAAAGCCTGCTCTAGAACGAATGGCAGGTAGTCATCGCCCCTTCAAATGGGCCCTCCCACGGGCATCATTAGGGCAGGCCAGGCCCAGGGATCCCAGAGGCCAATGCAGGTGCACAGTCGGGCTGGAACTAAGCCGCCAGAAACCGTGTCAGAACATGGGTCTTCCTGCTGGGCTCGAGAGCCCGGGAGCTCTTTGGTCTCGTGTTAGCCTCAGAGCCTCTGACTTCACATAGGCTACAGGAGGGACTTAAAATTGACCATTCATTCATTCATTCATTCACTCATTCACCCAGTAATCCTGAAGTCCTGATGTGAGGGTGGGAGGGGCCTTGAAGGTCCTTTGGCCCAAATAGTCTTATCCTTGAGGATCTTCTGCAGAATACCTACTGAGTGCTTGGACCCCTCCGGCTCATTTATTAAACACCTGCCACGTACCAGGCACGTGCAAAACACTTGAGCATGCATTTCCCACCTTGAGGATTTTAACTGTAGGATGGATGCAAATTCTTACCCAAGGCAAAATCTGTATCACTGCTGTTTTGGAGAAGGAAAAAAAAATCACCTTTCTGGCAAACTGAGGATGTAGCCTTTGAGGGATGGGGCTCCTGGTATAGGGAATGGCGTGAATAAATGTTTGGAGGTAGCCCTGGGTCAAATGTTTGCCCAGAAGGGCAAAGCGCTCAGTCCTCCTGGAACCTGGGGCATTTGGGCAAGTTGCTTGGAGGCCACTGGACAGTGATGGGGGGTAGGACTGAGGGCTTGAACAAGAATCTGCTGAACCCCTCTCACACATTCCAGTTCTCTAAGCTCTTCCCCAACATTCTCTCATTGGTCTTGGAAGCGAGGCTTTGGGGTTGGGAGCTGGCCTGGCTCCTTACTGGGCAGGGATTCCCTGGAACCATGTGACCCATTATTCCTGGAACCGGCTGGCACTGGCATGTTCATACTCTGTATTATTGTCCTAAGGGCTGCAGAGCAAAGTGCCACAAGAAGGGGGGCTTAAAACAACAGAAATTTCCTCTCTCATGATTCTGGAGGCCAGAAATCTGACATCAAGATGTTGGCAGGACCAGGTTCCCTCTGAAATCTCTAGAGAAGAATCTTTCCTCGCCTCTTCCAGTTTGTGGTTGGCAGTCTTTGGAGCTGAGTGGCCCCACTCTGTCTCTGCCATTATATAACCTCTTCCCTCTGTGCCTGTCTGTGTCTGTGTGTCCTCTCGTCTTCTTATAAGGACACTAGTTGTATTACAGTTAGGGCTCACCCTAACCCAGTATGAACTCCTCCCAGCTACAGTAGATCCTCTGTACTTGCTCTATATTTGCTAAGTTCACCTACATGCTAAGATTTATTTGTAACCACTAAGTCAAAACACATGGTCATTTTTTTTTTATTGTTAAAGATTTTATTTGAGAGAGATCAAGAGAGAGCAAGTGCACAGAGGGAGAGGGAGAAGCAGACTCCCATCTGATCAGGGAGCCCGATATGGGACTTGATCGTGGGACCCTGAGATCATGACCTGAGCAGAAGGAAGATGCTTAACTGACTGGGCCACCCAGCACCCCCAAAATGCATGGTCATTTATAGATACGCAGTGGGCAGCAAAAAATATGAACTCCCCAATGTGCACCCTTCTAGCTAAGGTGGAACAGCCCTGCCTTCTTGTTTCAGCTCTCGTAAACAAGTTTCTTTCTTTTCTTCATTTTTTTCCTTTTTCTTTTCTTTTTGGTTTATTTTGTACTAGTTTTTCTCAATTTTGTGCTTTTTGGTGGTGATTTTGCTGTTTAAATGGCTTCCGGTGCTGAAATGGTGTTCAGTTCCTATGAGCAGGAAGGCTTTGATGAGCCTTATGGAGAAAATATGTGAGCTACACTGGCTTCATTCAGGCACAAGTTACATGGCTGCAGGTCACAAGTTCAATGTCAATGAATCAACAATACATAGTAAGGAAGATGTCTTTAAACAGAACTATGCATAAAACATGCTAAAAAGGTACATGACTGCTTGATGAAATGTTGCAACCGGAGGCTTACAGGAACAGAACCCTTTACATCCCCTAGGAACAATGGATCAGTCTGTGCTAATTCAGTGTTTGCAGTGACTTTAAAGAATATAACCACTGTGAATAATAATAATTGATTGAGATTACACTTATAAAGGGCCTATTTCTGGAGATGACCACATTCTGAGGTCCTGGGTGGTCATAAATTTGGGGAGCACTAGTCAATCTAGTACAGACCCCAAACTGAGACATTCTTTCTCCCACACCAGTATTCTCCACAGCCTGAGATCATGACCTGAGCTGAAGGCAGATGCTTAACCCACTGAGCCACCCAGTTGTCCCAGTAGCATACTGTGGACTCTGAGAAACAAACTGAGGGTATTGGAGGGGATGGAGGTAGGGGGTTGGGTGAGCCTGGTGGTGGGTATTATGGAGGGAACATATTGCATGGAGCACTGGGTGTAGTGCATAAGCAATGAATCTGGAACACTGAAAAGAAATAAAATTTGAGAAAAGAAAAAAAATAAAGGTCTATATCTTCAAGTTGATACATTTCCCCCAATATACTGTCATATTTCCTCTCTCATTTGGGTCTCTTAAGAATGCTATGAAATAGGCAAGATGGTATCCACCTTTATTTCCTGTGGACAGCGGCAAGAGAAGACAGGGGCATCTGGGTGGCTCAGTGGGTTAAGTCTTTGCCTTCAACTCAGGTCATGATCTTAGGGTCCTGGGATCAAGCCCCGCATTGGGCTCTCTGCTCAGCAGGGAACCTGCTACCCCCACCCCTGCCTGCCTCTCTACCTAGTTGTGAACTCTTTCTCTGTCAAATAAATAAATAAAATCTTAGGGAAAAAAAAAAGAGAGAGAGAGAGAAGACAACCTACATGAGAAAGAAGGCAAATTGAACTTCCAAGAAAAGACAAAGTAACTCAAGAATTACTTTAAGGATATTTCGTTTAAGGTGTCTAGCTGCACACTTGTTGGTAACCATAGGGCTTCCCTGCACATTTTCTCCAATGAAGAGTACTTTGGGATATAGTGGGGAGAATGTAAGCTTTATAGTGGACTTACTTTAACAACCTTGGGGTCTTAGGTTAAGCAATCAAACGGAGCCTCTGTTTTTCCATCTGTACAATGGAATAATAGTATCCGTAAGGCAGAGTTGGGTGGTCAGAGATAATGATGTTTGCCAAGCATGTGTCACAGTGCTGAAGCAGTAACATTTTACAATGAAGTATTATGCTCATATAATACTTAATAATTTCCAAAGTATTTCCACACATGCTCTCTCATTTGTTCCTCATGAAACTTTATATCCATCCTTCCATCCTTTCGTCCTTCCTTCTTACTATTCATCAATCCATCCTTCCTTCTCACCTTCCTTCTTTCCTTACATCCATCCATCCACTCATCCTTCCTTCCTACCATCCATCCATCCATCCATCCATCCATCCGCCCACCCCGTGATTGACACCAGCTAGTTATATAGTAGGGAGCAAAATATATATATATATATATATCTCCTCCCCTTAAGAGCTTAGAGGCTGGTGGGACAGACAGACCCCAGACAGATGAGGAGGCAACAAACAGCTATGGTAAAATGCAAATTTTGTGACACAAATAAACAGGATGCTGAGAGAACAATGGGGAGGCCCTAGTTAGAATGGTCAAAGATGGCCTCCCTGACTGGAGATGGGACAGCCATGAGAGGACTGGGGAGAAGGGCATTTCAGGCAAAGATAATATAACCAGCATCCCTCTAGTGGTGTCAGCTGGGACTATGGCATTCATTCATCATCCATTCTTTTGGAATCCTGGGAGGCATCCCTACTCTGAAGTTTGGCTTTCCTTTTGTCTCTGAGGAACCAAAGGGCTTAAATGTGAGTTCAAGGTCCCAGGTCAGGAAAGTATCTGAGTTCCATTCCCCACTGCTGAGTTGGGCAACCAACAAGACATTAGGAGTGGCCTCCGTGGCTCCAAGATGCCTTGCACAACACCGTAAGGGATGTCTATTACTTTGGCGGGAAAACAATGGGTTTGGGCACCTGTGGGGGATAAAAAATTCCTTGTTTTGAATAGCACCTGAGGGTAATGGGTGCCTTTCTCTCTAGTCGTGCCCTGTAGGTGATGTGGCCTTTTGCAGCTAGCTTTCGGTACATATGGTGGAAGCCAAGGCCAAGAGAGACAAAGAAACTTGGCTCAGTCACTTGGAGAGTTTAGGATGGGGTCCAACCAGATCATTGGTCCCTTAGCTGCTCTCCCAGAGTCGCTCTCTCCACCATTCAAGCTACAGCTCACCTGCCACATTCATGGGACTCCCAGAAGGCCAGCCGGCGTGGTCTCCCATCCCCAGCCAGTGCTGCTCCAACCACAAGCTCCTCTGTTGGTTTCTCCAACCCCGACCAACTGGGCCATTTTGGTGTTGGTGTTCCCAAGTCCAGAGCCCACATCCATGGCCTTTCTTCCAAGAACAATGCAATCTGGAATTATTGATCAGCCCCACTGACCGTCTTGTGGTTTCCGACTTTCCCTCAGATTTGTCTGGAATGCTTTGGGCTTTGACCACGAATCTGTGATCAAGTATTTCCCTGCTGATTTGGGAAAGAGACCAAACCTACTATCTGTGCAAGGGGCTAATGAGAAAACCACCTGTCATTATGTCACTTTTCTGGCCTACCAGTGGGTGTCAGCTCCTCATAGCTGCCTCTCCTGGCATTTCCTGAGACCCTGCTCCTTGCCAAGAAGGGAGTCCACAGGGGCAAACATGTAGAGGAGAGAACCATGGCAGTGACCCCCATCTATCTCAGTCAGCTTCAGCCCTGGGAGGAGGGAGAAGGCCAAGCTTCATGTGCTTCTGACATGCCAGGCCGAGTTCCAGAGCAAGAGAGCAATGAGGTCCTAACTTGGGGCCCAGTGGCACGTCCACAGGCGTGGCGGGCCATGGTCTGGCTGTGGCCTCTCTGTCAGAGCAGCTGCCCAGGGCCCAAGGCTCTCCCCACTCTCCTTGCTGACCAGGGCTTGAATTCTAGAGGGTGCGAGGGATGTGTAACTCCCGTATTAATCCTCTGTGGGGCTCAGATCGGGGCTGAGTGTGGCCCATGGGAAGTTGAGGTGCTCATGTAATTAACCTCAGGCCAATGAGTTTGATGGGGTAAAGGCCTCGGGCTCCTGGCCTGGTCCCCTCGCTGTGGTTTTTGAGGCCCTCCTGCCGGAGAACACTCTCCCCAGCTTCTCAGAGCCCATGCTTCTGGGTCAGACAAACCGAGTGCGCACTCTCTCCGTATGAAACTGGGCAAGTCACCGCCCCTCCTGGTGCCTTAGCTACGTCACGTTAAAGCGGGAGTCTCATGGTATCTGCTGTTTAGGGTTTCTGTGCGGATGAAACGAGACCACATGCCCTTGAGCAGAGGTAGGAAGTCATGAAGATTATGACTTAAGGATGGGTTCCCCCAATCCTTGAGCTGTAACATGGGTCCTGAAAAGGATGATGATGAGGCCTGGTCCCTGTCATCCAGGTGTGTCTTCCATACTGTTCCTTATGGGATGGAGTCTGTTGGCCATAGCCATCCCTGCTCATTCACAAACCCTGTGTTGACTTCCCTTCCTTCCCTGACTCGTTTCTCCATTACCTGCTGGTTTCCTGGGATCAGCTCCCTGACAAACTATCATGTCCAGCTAGGATCTGCCTTTCAAGAGACCTGAACCGAGGCCTGAAATACGTGCACCATGTTCCCGGGGCCTGGTGTGGCCAGCTGCCCCCAGCTGAGGCATTTCTCTGTTGGTGGCCAGAGGCTCGTGCTCACACATTCTTCCCTGTGAGAAGGCTTTAGTGCCTCAGCTCCCACCAGACCCAGGCCCCAGCCATCAGATAAGGCCACCTGGGGTTCAGCTGAGCGCCCCAGCATGGGCACATGTGTCTGACGATGGCAGATTGAAGGTATGTGCCCCCTCCTGATGACAGGCGAAAGCTGAAGGCACCAGCCCCTGGCCTACCCTCTTCCTCTTTCATGCGTAGATGAGTGTCTTCAGAAGCCTCAGTTCCTGGGTTTTTAAATGACTTTCGGGGCCTACATGAAGTCTTTTGAATCACACAGAGCTACTGTTATCCTGGCTGCCTCTTCCTCATGCCCCCATGTCCCAGGGTTCGAGTGTCCTATTCCTTGGGAGCATTAGCTCAGTGAAACCTAGTGCTGAAAAGACCCTTGCATCTCAGCTTGTGCAGAGACAGCCACAGGTCAACACCTGTGGCTCTGGCTGCTACTCTCTTAGGCCATTCTCATGGCCAATGTCGCCCAGGATCCCCATCTCCCCCATCCTTCCCTCTGAGTCCCAAGGTGATGTTATGATCACTCCAGGCAGAGGATGGGCAGAGCAAGGCCAGGAAGCAATGTGCAGGGCCCTAAGGGGACTGGGATGGATGAGACAGCTCTGCCTCTTGCTCTGGTGAAGTCACAGATGAATGGGAGTAGATCATAACCAACATGCAAGTTGGTTTCAGGTCGCAGCGGGCACCATGAAGAAAACTAACCCAAGGTAATGAACGTGATGGGTGAGGGGAAGATGCTTTCAAGGGCAGGTCAACTGAGGTTGGACTGGGCTCGGTGGGTTTCAGATCTGGAGAGTGGGGCAGGGGGTCTGGACGGTGGGTACAAGGGGTCCTGGCAAGATGTGGTGTCAGGCAGGACACCAGGGCAGGGCACGTGGGGCCGTGATCAGGAGCTCCACAGCTCTGTATAAGCATAAGAGGTTGTCACCAGAAGATTCTCAGTGGGGTGAAAGCAGATCAGACATGATCTGATTTGTGCTGTTTTCTTTTCTCATTTTTAAAAAACCAAGGTATAACATAGATTCAAAGGGTGTGTTGGTGCACACGTCTTGGGAACATCTTGATGAATTTTCCCACAGATACACCTGTGTTGCACCCATGTCAGAATATAGGACCGTTCTGGAATCCCAGGTGTCTGTGCTTCTGCAAGATCCCCCTGGCTGCTCTGTGGGGAGCGCAGTGCAGGGAGGTGGGCATCCAAGTAGAAGCAGGCGCTATCAGCCAGGCTTGGACCAGCGTAGATGCAGTGCAAACAGGAATGGTAGGTTTGGGATGCTTTTTTGGTGGAAGAGCCAATAAGAGCTGCTGATGGAGAGACTAGGATGAATCAGAGCAAGAAAGGCATGGAGAAGACATCTCAGATTTTTTGGCTTCAAGACCGTGGTAGATCGTGGGACATTGGGGGATGGAGCGGGTGGGGGAGGGACTGTGCTGGGGAATGGGGTGGGGCGATCCGGACGGACAAGGCAGGGCGATCCCCTGACCTGGTAAAAGCAGGGATGCCATGGTCACCCTCTTCCTCCTCCAGATCCCGGAACAGAGCCTCCCGGAAATGAGTCACTGCAGGGGGAGATCTGGCAGCAAGCATCCCCCATGGCCCAAGGACAGAAGGATGTAGTTCCTGGCTAGCCTGAGGGCATCAGGAGAAGGAGGGGGAGCGGGAGGGCAGCTTTGGGTGAGTTGTGCTTCGCTCTCAGCTGGGTCCCTTGTGAAGCTGGGTCACTGGAAGGAGAGGTGCAGAGCGGGAGGTGACGTTGGTTCTCACTCAGGAGCCATCTGCTCCCTAATGCAAACAGCCCGTCTGTCAGGCCAGGCGAGGAAAAATGACTGGGGCAGCCCCACCACAGAGCCCAGGGAGAGGGGTCTCTGGACCCATGAGGTAATCCCTCTGGTGATGTATGGCCCAGAGAAGAGCTGGGTTAATGATCTTCTGCAGGACCCGGGAGTAAAACATAGTAATTTCATAATACCGCGTGTGATGGATTAAGGCGTGTTAATACCAGGAGTATACATTAAGGGAAATGATCTTGCTGGCATACTAAATGGCAAAATAAAAGCACTTCTAGAAACTTCCATGATTAATTGGTCTGCCCTTTTAGTTCTGTACCATGATAAAGTAAAGCTCACTTCTCCTGGTCACCTCCCAGGCAATTCCTCTATAGCTCCCAGCTCTCTGAAGACCCCTCCCCCCGCCACCACACACACCCCAGGAAAGCCAGCCCAGGGGAGAGGTCAGACCTGAGCCTGGGACACGCCCTCACCCCCTCTCTGTCATTGTGTCTCCTGCCCACGTGCCACCATTTAAGATCCCACAGACACAGCGGATTGGCACAACTCGTCCTGGTGCCAGGGACAGAACCCTTTGGGAATGAGAGGCAGATGGCGAAAGTGTGCTCTGCGGAAGTGTGCTCTGACACCTGCTGGCCAGCTGGGAGCCTCGCTCCTCTAATTAACAGCCACACCCTCCTGGTTGAGTTTTGTAACACTGTTACACCTCCATTTTTTCATCTGTGAAATGGACACAATAGGAAACCTAGCTCCGAAGGTGATGGGGATCCAAGGAGGTGATTTCTCTAACAAGAGCTTATATGATATTTCCCACATACAAAGCCCTGTGAGTGCATGTCCAGGGCTTAGAACAGCACCTGTCACGTCGTAAGCACTCCATGAATATTAGCTCTGGGTGTGCTTGCTGTTCTGATAACACTCACAACGTCAAGGAGTAGATACCATTCATAGCCCCATTTCATAGGTAGGGAAAGCAAAGGCACAGAGAGTTAGGTAAATTGCTGGGGGCAGGACCAGGAGCAGACACAGATGGGCTTCCCTTTAACCGACGGGCTTCCCGAACCCCCACCCCCCACCCAATCTCCTTGGGAGGACCTAGCTGGTCTGGTTCTGTTCATAGTTGATGATTCTAGAATGGGAGATGGGAAGAGCCTCTGCACCTGTACCCAGACACTCCTTTGTTGGTTGTTGCCTTTGTTCTTAGAAGGTCAGTTCCCCTGCCATCACGGATCCCCATCTTGGAGGCAGAGAGAGCCAGACCAGAGCCGGGAGACTCAGGAGGAAGGCTCAGCCCTGTCCCTTCATTCACCCTGAGACACCGGGCAAGCTGGCGCCCGAGCTCCTCACCCCCAGCATGGCGACGAGGCATTCAAAAGACAGGGCAAGAGAATGCTTTGTAATCTGCAAAGCAAAGAACAGACTTGAGGAAGGATGAATCAGCCCTGCCCTGGCCTTGGGAGAGCCTTGTCTACATTCTGGCCGCCCTCCCTCCTGCAGCAGGAGGGCTAAGAGCAATTCATTCCTGCGTGGTGGAGACCAAGGAGGGCGGTTGGCTTTGGGCCAGTTCTACCTTCCATCTGCGCCCGCCCAGTGCACCTGAGTGGCGGGCACACGTACATTCCTGCAGGCGCCTCCACGTGCTGGGACACCAAGACCCGTTGGTTCATCAGGCTTCTCCTCTGCATCACTTTGGAAACTGCCTGCATCTTACAGACCTCTCTAACCTCCTCCTTATTTACTCACCCGTTCAACGAACTCTAGCCGGCATGAGCCAGCAGCAAGAACACAACAGAACTGACTTTGGACCTTGCAAGTGGCAGGAAACAGACCAGCCCTCCCCTTGGGGCTTAGAGCCTTCGAGCTCCCAGAGATGTTGAGTGTGAGGGTGGTCAGCTCACGCTTCCCCCCGGAAGGTGGGCAAGTAGTGTCAGTGCGTGAAGCAGGTTGGTGTAACACCAAGGGAATGTCACAGCCCTGCTGTGGCCCGGCCGCCGTCTTCCTGCCTGCAGCTGCTCTTCCGTTCCCATGCAGGAACCCAGTGGTCACATCTCCTGATTTTCCCAAAGAAAGGGGGAAAAAATCTGGATATTCTTCCCTGGAAATTTCCTGATTTTTAAGTGTGAGCCACTAATTCAAAGAAGTTTCAGCCCCATACAGGTTACATGAAACCACCATTTGGGGTCCACAAGGACCCCAGCCTGGCCATCAACAATCTCGGGTTTAGAGTATCATTGCGCTCCATTGTTAGCTGGTTGACTGGACCCCTTGCTTGGGTACAGTGCTCTACGGTGTGTATAATACTTTCCCCTAGAAGACCTCATCTCCTGCTCCAAACAGCCCAGAGAGGACGTCTGTCACCCATCTGTGATGGGCTAGGGGTCAGCTGTGGTCCCAGGCAAGAGCGTGTTTGAGCAAATGAAGCATCAAAGAAATCAGGCAACTCAGACGTGGGGTGAACACTCAGGAAAAAGCTCAGGGACCAGAACTCAGATTCCCTTTGGTATTGAAAAGGGTTGCTTTTTCTATGTCTGCAAGACCTGGAACATAACTCCCATCGTGCCTGGCTAGAGTGAAGGGTTCCAGAGCTTGGCCAGTGGGGTTCAGACCCTACCTCCGCTCTTCTACCGGGAATGTATTGCTCTAATTCTCCTAGCCCGTCAAAAATGGTGATGGTGACAGTCCCACCTACGTCGCAGGGCTTTTATGAATGTACACGACCAGAATGCCCATAAATTCTTGGTCATAGGCTTCTATCAGTATTGCCACAATCATGGGGAATTTGGATCTGTGAAGTCTGTTATTTGGAAAATGTAATGGTATGAGACGATGTCTCTTAGGCAACCTTAAATGAAAAAGCAGGCACCAGACAGGCTAACTTTATTTTCGTACACATGAGCTGAAAGCTGGAAAGAAACAGGGAGGAAGATGTGTCAGAATAGCAGTAATTTGGGGTAGTGGGATTTACAAGTGCTTTTAATTTTCTACCTTATAATTTTCTGAGTTTTCTGAATTTTCTAAAGTCAGCATATATTAATTTTAAAAATTGAGCAGTATAATTTACCTGAAAAAATTAAATTCCCAGGGGCACCCGGGAATTGGCTCAGTTGGTTAAGCATCTGCCCTCGGCTCAGGTCATAATCCCAGGGTCCTGGGTCGAGTCCCGCATCGGGCTCCCTGCTCAGTGGGGAGTCTGCTTGTCTCTCTCCCTCTGCTTCTCCCCCTGCTCGTGCTTTGTTTGTCTCTCTCTCATATAAATAAAATCTTAAAAAAAATTAAATTCCTGGTCTTCCAGAAAATAACTTTAGTTTTAAACTTTCCCTCCCCAGGGGCGCCTAGGTGGCTCAGTGGGTTAAAGCCTCTGCCTTCGGCTCGGGTCATGATCCCAGGGTCCTGGGATCGAGCCCCGCATCAGGCTCTCTGCTCAGCAGGGAGCCTGCTTCCCCCTCTCTCTGCCTGCCTCCCTGCCTACTTGTGATCTCTCTCTCTGTCAAATAAATAAATGAAATCTTTAAAAAGAAACAAAAAACAAAACCAAAAAAAAAAAAAAAAACCCCAAAATAAACTTTCTCTCCCCAGCCCAGCCAACTGCTTTACATAGAACTCCTGTCCTTAGAGGTCTCCGATTGTCTGGAATTCCCAAGGCTGTCCCAAGAGTAGGAAATCTCTGAGCAGCAGGGGTCCTATGACATCCTGGCCCAGTCCCCAAAACCAATTGCCCTTGACTGTCAGTGGGCCCTACTCACAGCTTGTGAGATCTGTCCTCACAAGCCATCCCGGCCCCAAACAGAGAACAGACTCATCCCAGGCCCTTCCTGCCCGATGCCCGTGTCGAAGAATTTACCTGCACCCAGACACTCCCTTGCAGGTTGTTGCTTTTGTTCTTAGAAGGCCAGTTCCCACTCCATCACGGATCCCCATCTCGGAGGCAGAGAGGGCCAGACCAGAGCCAGGAGACCCAGGAGGAAGGCTCAGCCCTGTCCCTTCATTCACACTGAGACACCGGGCAAGCTGGCATCTGAGTGAGCTCCTCACCCCCAGCATGGCGACAAGGCATTCAAAAGACAGGGAAATTTTGTCCCAGGAAGTTCTCAGATGATTTGCTGGCATAAGCAGAGTAGTACAATTGGATTATTCACGGCTGGTTTTTACAAAGCTCCTAAGAGCACCAAGAAAAGGAAACAGGATGAGACACCTTGAAGGAGCCTATCTGCTTTCAGTGTTCAGGTGTACCGAGGAAGGAATGGGTGAATTTTTGCCTTTTCCCTGAGACCAGGAGCTCCTGAAAGTGAGTTCGTTTCCTCCAAAGCATAGGCCCATGGCACGGGGAGAGGAAAAAATAAAATTCACAGTCTGAATGTGCTTCTCTTCAAAATATGGAAGATGATCGTACAATCAGACAAATATAGCTTTTGAAGAGTATGAAGTTCAGGTCTAAAATTACATTTAATTATTGTTACATTTCAGACTTTGTAGGAAATAACAGTACAGAAGTGTGAGTCTCTAATTAACATTGAAAGTGTCTGTGAGGTAGGTGAGGGTTTTAACAGACCGTGGGGTTTTGAGCCTAAAATTACATGACATTATTTGCAACCACAAAATTAGGTTGATCAGTTATGGTTCAAACTCATCTTTTGGAGAGAAGGATTCTCGTGTTTTAACCTCACCCTGTGCAAATGTTCCACATCCCCTCCCCACCCCACCCCCAGTTTTTTTGTTTTGGGTTTTTTTCTTTTCCCTCCATACAAATCTTGAGCTCTCCTGCGTGTCCTTCCCTGACCCAGTGACAAGACTGAACCAGAAATGCACGACACGAAGAGTCATTTTGCCTCATTATAGGACATTGGTCGCTCTTCTTCGGGCCCCTTAATTCATTTCTTATAGTTTTTCTTGTCACATCCACTTGTTTTATAGCTTACTAACTCTCAAGTTATAGTTGTAATTTATGGTCCAAATTGAGTGGTAGCAAATCAAGGAATATTTCCATTGATTACCCTAAATTGTCTAATCTCCTGTATGTTTTTAGAACTTGATTGGGTGGTATTTACTGATTGCCTTCATCTAATTTAAAAATCAATCAATGGCAACAATGAGTGCTGGGGGATACATCGAGTCTAATACAGCCTACCCGAGGCAGATCTCCATCGGGCCGGTGCACAATCACATCTGTGGGCAGTTTTAATACATAAACCATAACGGCCCCGAGCGGGGCGTCCCGGGGCGGGGGCTCTGAAAATCCCCACCGGCATCCCATGCCTCTTGCGGCGTCCGCTTTGGGTGACTGCCCTCCGCCAACGCGAGTATATTTCACTACCATAAAGCTGTAGCAAAGGAGATAAAAAGGGGATCGGATTGGGTTTTAAGGCACGCCGGTCCATCTTCGTCCCCCACATCCTCTGAGGATATTAAAGGAAATTAACATAACGTCAGCCTTTGCTGAGCTGCCTGCCCTGCTCCAGAGGGAAACAGCCATGCACGCGTGAATGCTTCCCTGCGATCCTCACATGCCTCTGTTTTGGTTTTCATTAGTACTTTCTGGACATTTGCTCTGGGCCAGTCACAGTGCCTAGTGTTTTGGTATGTTATTCTGTTTATTTAGGACAATGCGTACCTTCAGAGGGTGTCAGCTGTCTTGTACAGAGGGGAAACTGAGGCTCGGGTGAATTTGGCCGCAGGTCCCAGATCGTGTGGCTAGGAAAGATTGATCTCTGGGCTGCACACCCCATCCGGGGGCTAAAGGTAGGTCAAGAGAACCAAATCCAAGACCCTGGATAAGCTCACATCTCATGGGGAGCCAGACAAGCACGCAATTCACAGTAAGACAAACCGAGACGAAATGAGTGCTCTTGTGCTCCTGTGAGCCACGAGTTATTATGGGGCACAAAAGAGGCAGGGAGACTAAATTTTAACTTAGAGACCAAAGAGTCAGAAATATCATATTATGCTTTTTATTTATTTTCTTTTTTGAACTGTCTGGACACACGTTGGGTCCCAGTGGGAAAAAAGGGGTTTCAGGATGCCCACCAAGGGCAGAGTAAATAAAATTTCAACGTGTATGATTTGTACTGATAGGTTACATGGGGCAGGGCCTGACTTCTTTTGGAAACTCCGCTTCCCTGCCAGGAATTGGCATCACTGGGACGCTTTATAAATGAAGACAGATAAATGTTCCAAAGTGCTGAGATTCACCTGAAGGCAAACTTTGCCCATACCCGGAGCCCATTCAAGGGGGTCCCCATTTGTCTCAGAACTGGACTCAAATTAACGCCCCAGGAAAATTCTTGGAAGCCCTTGAGAACCAGGGAAGCCATAGGCAGAACCTCCACTGGAAGAATCCTGCTTCGTCCTTAGGACCCGTTCCCCAAACCCACAAAGCCGAATGTCAGGTTTTCAGGCCCAAGAAGACTGGACACCAATGGACAGCCCTGCAAACCCAGAGCTGTCCCATGTTGCCATTCAAAGAGAATCACAACTTTGCAGGTAAACATCTGACCAAACTGGGGTACCTGGGTGGCTCAGTCGGTTGGACATCCGACTCTTGGTTTTGGCTCAGGTTATTATCTCAGGGTTTTGAGACCGAACCCTGCATCAGAGTCCATTCTTGGCATGGAGTTGGCTTGAAATTCTCTCCTTCTGCCCCCCTCTCTAAAAAAAAAAAAAAAATACATACATAAAAGCTTAAAAACAAACAAACATCTTACTAAACTTAGAGAATGGTTCATGGACCTTGGAATGTATAGAACCCTCAGCAGGCTCCCATCCTGTCCTATTGGACTATTCAGACATCACAGACCTTCTTGTCAAACAAAATATCATTAGACTCTCAGACTGCTCTCCAGCTTACGAGGGGGATGGGCCATTCCCACTTTGTTCCCTGAGAAGCTTAATGCATCTTCCTTCCTTCCTCTTTCTTCCTTCCTTTCTTTCTTTCTTTCTTTCTTTCTTTCTTTCTTTCTTAAGATTTTCTTTGTTTATTTGAGAATGAGAGAGGGAGAGAGAGAGCACGAGTGGGTGGATGGGCAGAGGGAGAAGCAGACTCCCTGCTGAGTGGGGAACCCAAGACAGGACTTGATCCCACAACCCTGAGATCGTGACCTGATCTGCAACCAAGAGTCATAGCCTAACTGACTGAGCCACCTGGGTGCCCCTACCATAAGACATCTTTTTGGATGAGTGAGTTATTGAATATTTCCCTACCATAAGACTCTTTTTCTCAGGGCTGAGTGGCAGTTGGCAAGGCTTTTCTTGATCCTCTCAGGGATGGGGGTTGAGTATTTGAAGTTCATGCTTCCCTACTTCCCCCATGCTGCATCCTGCCTTCTCTGATAAGTGCCTTTGGCTGAGACTGCTGACTGTCTGCCATATCCTTCCTCCCCTTTCTTCCCAAGGTGAGAAAACTCACATTTTACCTGGTCATGGAATAAAGCCTACATTTACCAACCTTCCTTGCAAGTCAGCATGCACAGGTGACTACTAACGTACAGGATAGAGGTGAAATTTTGAAGAACTATTTCTGCAAACTGTTTTTTAAAAAAGAGTTGGGGGGGTGCCTGGGTGGCTTAGTGGGTTAAAACCTCTGCCTTCGGCTTGGGTCATGATCCCAGGGTCCTGGGATCGAGCCCCGCATCGGGCTCTCTGCTCAGCAGGGAGCCTGCTTCCTCCTCTCTCTCTGCCTGCCTCCCTGCCTACTTGTGATCTCTGTCTGTCAAAGTAATCAATAAAATCTTTATGAAAAAAAAAAAAAAGAGTTGGGGAGCGCCTGGGTGGTGCAGTTGGTTAAGCGTCTGACTCTTGGTTTTAGTTCAGGTCATGATCTCAGGGTTGTGGGTTTGAGCCTGGGGTCGGGTTTCACCCTCAGCACAGAATCTGCTCAAGATTCTTTCTCCCTCTCCCACTGTGCTGCATGCTCTCTCTCCTTCTATAATCAATCAATCAATCAATTAAAAAAAGAGTTGGTAGGTTATACAATAAACCTCCATGTGAGTGTGTTTAAAAACTGGAAGCAACCAAGATGTTCTCCTGACGTAGTGAGGGTGACAATTTGTGTCTGTGATCTTCTTCCCCAAGCCCATAACTCTAGTTTAATCAGGACAAAAGCATCAGACAGATTCCAACTGAAGGTCATTCTGCAAAATACCCAAGCGGTGCTCCTGAAACCTGTCAACGTCGTTAAAAACAAGGAAAGTCTGAGGAATTTGTCACAGCCAACAGGGGCCTAAGGAGACGTGAAAACTAAATGGAAAGTGATATCTCGGAGGAGATCCTAGAACAGGAAAAGGGCATTAGGTAAAAACAGAGGAAATCTCATAAAGTATGGACTTCCGTTGATATTTAATGTATCAGTGTTTGTTCATGCATTTTAAAAATACGCCATACTTACACAAGACGTTAATAATGAGGAAGCTGGACGCAGGTGCTATGAGAACTCTTTGTCTTATTTTTGCAGTTTTTCTGCAAATCTAAAATGAATTAAAAAAAAAATTATTACTAAAAAAAGACTTTGTAGGCAGTTTTTGCCCCAATCTATTTTGGCCCTTCCTCCATTTTACTTCTTGGAATGTGGAAGTGTGGGCTGCCATCTTGGAGCAGGAAGACAAGCCAGTCCCCTGACCCTGGATGGTGGAGCCATGACCTGGAAGGGAACTGGGTCCCCGAGCCCTTCACGCAGTCAAGCAGCACCACCAGGCCTGGACAGCCGACTTCCAGCTTTCATGGAAAAGAAAAAGTCTGATCTTGTGTAAATCTTATTACTTTAGGTCATTCTTTCTCAGCCAAATCCAGTTCTCACTGATACTGCCCTTTGCTTGCTTTCATTCGGGACGTAGGTCCCTTGGGTGGAGATCCAGGCTGCTGTGTGGGGCTACGGGCTCAGGTCCCTGCTACCTGACCTCTCCCCACTCCTGGAAGCCCTCATAGCCCTTCGGCATGAAGGACGGTGTGGAGACCCCTGCTCCATGGCATTGCTGTCATGACTCCTCATGGGACTCCTTTATGGGACTCTACAGTTCCTAGTATTTTCCCTCCACAGAAACACAGAATTTGGGAGCTGGGCTACCCTCAGGGACTGCCCCACCTGCCCTCATTTTGCAGCTGGGGAGACTCAGGCCTCTAGAGAGGAGTAGGCCCAGTTCTTAGGCCTCCTGACACATTATCTTTCCACTGACCTAGTGGATGCTGGACTGGTTCTGGAAAACCTTCAGGGCTCCTTCGAGATGGGAGATGGGGGTAAGGGATGGTAGAAGGGGGCGTGGCCAGGGGACGTGGGGTGGTGGTACAGGCAATAAGGCCTGGTTGTCCAGCCTCATCACTAAGCAGAGCAGCTGCTTTTGCTTCTGTTACCGGTTGGGCTGCTCAGATTTTCTTGTTTCAAAGAGGGGTCTGCTAATAACAATTATAACATGTCAGTAAAAATGTCCAACACTCAGTGTGCTCGCCTCCTCCCGTGGGATGCCAAAACCAGTAACTGACAAGCAGGTGCGATGCGCCCAGCACTGGGCTAGACCCTCTCCCTGCAGGATTTCAATACATTCTCACCACGAACATGCCAGGTAGCCACTGGCAGCCTCATTTTACACCGGGAGACACTGAGGTTCGCAGGGGTGAAGTAGCTCCTCAGAGACGACCCCCAGGTGGGCCGGACCCCACTCATGTGCTAACCACTTAACCTCCCCATGCCTTCCTGGCCATGGGGAGAGCCCTGGGGTCCCCGCCCCAGCTGGCCGGCCGCACGGTCCCCTGCCGGACGGTGGCATCATTGCCCCGTCCAGTTGAGTCTCCATCTGGAACCAAAAGAAATGGCAGTCGAAGGTCACGAAGGGTTCCCGCAGTCCAGGACGCTCCATCAGTTGTCGACTGACATGCGACCAGCTCACAGCGAGGCCTGGAGCCTGCCCTCTCCTGAACCAGCCCCAGTCCAGCCCCCCAGCCCCCCGGGGGGGTACCTACTCTTCTGTCTCCCCCCGAGAGGCCTGGGAGGAGCGTCATCTCCCTGGTCTCTTTCAGCGTCACCATCAGGTGTGGACACTGTGTGTGAGGGAGGGGCGTGTCCATTATTGGGACATCTGTCTATCTGTCATCCGGGGGTGTGCCCATCACTTACACAAATTCGCCTCCAAGATGTCGGGGCGGTCGTCGTTTTTTAAAAAATTGAAAGGAGGCCATTACCATCATTAGGCCCACCTGAGAGAGCCTCTCTCAGTGATGGAAGAGGTTTCTGCTCTCTGGCCTCCTCTGTGGCGGGTCATTAGTTAAAAGGGGAGTGTGTGCGGGGGGGAGGGGGTGCTGGGGAAGCAGGCCAGGTCGGACCACGGGGCTCCCTTTGGAGAAAGGAGCCAGAGACAAATGATTCGAGTCTGAATTCCATATACACCGGAGATTGCTTATCGATCCACATCAGAATACGCAGGCTGGCCCCGGGGACCGGCCGAGTATTTTCCCAGGGAGTTAATAACGTGGCCGCTGAGCTGTCTTGTCCAATTCACTGAAGCCAGGCCTCTAATCAGGACGGAGTTTCTTATTTTGAGAATTCTTGCCACTTGCGTGTGCTGCCTCCCTTCCACTCTGCTGGGCCCCTGTCAGTGATTGAAATGACTGCCCATGGACGGGGAGGCTAATCAAATTGTTTATTATCGACCTAAATCAATATATATAGATTGTCGAAACATCACTGTCACACTGCCAAAAAGTCATACTAATAATTCCCCAGCTGCAGATGTAATCCCAGCCACGATTTCTCCTACTTGAATTACATCTGAGTTTAGGGGAGCGAAAACAATTATAATGGGGAGGGGGCCGAGCCAGGGGGACAGTGCCCTCTGCTAGGAGGCACGTTTACACAACTCAATACAACTTTGTTAGGTATTAATGATGGAATGTCACTTTGCCCTGCTTAAATATGAGTCTTCAGCAGGGGGGAGAGTCGCAAACACACATTGGGGGGAGCAAGAGGGAATTGTTCTAAGATCTAAGATCGGGGACAAGGGCTGTGCTCTGCTGATCTGCCCTCATGTTCCGCAAGGATAGGTGGTGGGGGTGGGGGTACTTGGGGCATCAAGACAGCCCATGAACCAGGCGGAGGCAGCTGATAGGGAGCCCAGGTCCAAGCTCTGAGCTATTTACAGGGATTTACTGGCAGGGGGCGGTTGGAGGGGTGTCACACCTGTGAAGTCCACATCACATCTTTCCCTCCAGATTCAGTAACGAGGCTTGGTTTTGCTCCTTTCCAGAGGACAGTTTGAGCAGGGGGGAAAGGAGCATCCTAGGAACTAAAGACCATAATAGTATTCACTGGGGACCTTGAACATGCTGGCCTTCTAGAGCCAGGCATTAGGAAAAGGCAGGCACCCCTCCAGGTGACTGACTCAGGAAAGGCGCACTCTTTGGACAGACACAAGTGGACAGGTGCCAGGCTCAGGTGACCAGGTTTTGATGGGGGAGAGGTCACGGCCCCCTAACGCGAGAACCGGCATTTTGGGCCCTATGCCATCAGGAGCCTGTCTGCACAGGTCCACAGGCTTTCCCTGAGCGAGCTCATTTAATTCTCATAATCATCCCACTGGTGTGATGCTATTATCCAGATGGGGAAACTGAGGCACCATAAAGTCAGATAATTTGCCCAGGGTTATGCTAGGAAGCAGCAGAGCTGGGATTTGAATTCTATCAATTTGCTGGCACACTCTAGTCTCTTAACCAGGACACACCAGGTCAGGGCTGGCTGTGGTTGAATGTGCTGAGGAGGCAACTTTGGGGGTCTCCCCCAGCCAGCTCAGCCTTTGGCTTTCTCCCTCCCTCAACCTGCTCCCCACTGCAGGCAGGTGCCGAGACTCTCCCCACCCCGGGGGTGGTGAGCTATGGGGTGGTGAGCTATGGCTTCAGGCCAGTTCTGGAAGCTCTCATTTCGCTCTCTGCAAAATGGGAAGAAAAGGCCCCACAGGGTGCCTCCCAGGGCTGTTGGGACAGTTGAAGGAGGTGACAGGAAGCGGGCTTTGCAAGCCAGAGTCAGCAGGACGGGGTGGGGGGCGGAGCTGCGGTGTTCGGGGTGTTGTTATCCATCAGCATCCTGGGCCCCTGCTTCTGGTCTCCGAGAAAGCATGAACCTTGCTGCTCCTGCAGGGGAAGAAAAGGGCCAGCTCCTGGCTACCTCCCTTGAACCCACAACAGGCGCCCGACAGACCACGATCTGCAGCCCGAAATTCAGGGGCTCCCCGAACAGCCAGTGCCCACACCTGTGGGGGGCAGTGACCGCCATAAATTCTCTGGCGACCTTTTCGGATCATGCCATCTGTTTCCTGCTGGAACTCCCCCCACCTTTGGCACAGGTGTCTCTTCCCTCATGTTCCACTTCCCTGGCATCCACCCTAACCAGGGTCATGAGCTATCATGGCGCAGAGATCCCCCTCCCCTCTGTGGGGGCCAAATATGGCCAGTTTATTCCTCTCTACTCCTGTCTTCCTAGAATCTGGACATTGAGGTCCAAATTACATGTCTGTCCCCCTGGGAGCACTTCTAGTTGAGCACGTTTTAATTGGTAGGCAGGAGCGTGGAGGTGGCCTGTTTTAGGGAGAACCTACCACCCCGGGAACCTGTCTCATGGCGAGCTGTGGGGACAGTGTCCTCCCCCTTCCCTGCCTGGGCTCCCACATGCGGCTGGAAGACCAGAGCAGACAGGCCACGGTCCCAGCCCGAAGTTCACTGGCACATCCTGGCAGTCGGTGGGGGGAGGTGGGGGGTGGACAGGACTGTGTCACCTACCGTGGAGGGTGGGCTGTGGGGCTGTTGGCAGTCAGCAGCGAGGAGAAACACGGGCCGGTTTCCACAAGTTTCCACGGGTTTCCAAACTCAGCGATTACACGGCCTGTTCAGAGTCTTAAGAAGCAACCTGCTCTTGGCTTCCCGAGGCCTGGCTTGAACACAGGCCATTTGCTGGGAACCAACTGTTTAGAATCCCACGTGCTTTTTAACGAAACGTAGAAAACCGCCTCTCTGCCGCCTCGTGCTTTGCTCTGGGCTGCCCAAAGCAGGGAGCCCTCTCGGACTCCAGAAAGCACCCTTCTTCTCTTTGCAATCCCCCAGCCTCGGAGGTTCAAGCGGGTTCTCAACTTGGCAAACACATTTCCCCTGTCCCTAGAGGGAAAAAAATAAAAACCCACCAGCAAAAAATACATTACACTGGGCATTATATTTCTGTGACGGAAATAACTCATTTTCATGACACACTATAATAATAGCAAATTATGGCACACAATGAATCCATTCTCATTAAAGTCTGTATGGAGAAAAGCAAAGAATACAAAATGTATACAATTGTTTAAAGGAAAAATGCCATGTAATATAAAAGATACTCTAATCGCTATTTCTAATTACAAAGAAGAGAAAATCACTAAAAATTTTTTACAGCATCTAATTACCAAAAAAAATAAATAAATAACATAAGAGGCAGACCCACAAAACAACTCTCTATAAAATTAATAATGAAGAAGAACTTGAAGCGACTGTAGTTTCTCAAAATTTCTTTCCTTCTGATCGAAAGATATGAAGGGAAGAGGTGGCAAGGCTGTGTGTGACACTGACGTTCTTTGCATGGAGTTAGAAGTGAACACCTCGGGGCTCCTGGGTGGCTCAGTCTGTTAAGTGTCTACCTTTGGCTCAGGTCATGATCCCAGCGTCCTGGGATCGAGTCCCACATCGGGCTCCCTGCTCATCAAGAAGCCTGCTTCTCCCTCTGCCTCTGCCTGCCATTCTGTCTGCCTGTGCTTGCTCTCTCTCCCTCTCTCTCTCTCTGACAAATAAATAAATAAAATCTTTAAAAAAAAAAAAAAAAAAAAAAGAAGTGAACACCTTGGGGCTCCTGGGTGGCTCCGTCGGTTAAGTGTCTGCCTTTGGCTCAGGTCATGATCCCAGGGTCCTGGGATCGAGCCCCATGTCAGGCTCCCTGCTCGGCGGGAAGCCTGCTTCTCCCTCTCCCACTCCTCCTGCTTGTGTTCCCTCTCTCTCCTGTGTCTCTCTCTGTCAAACAAATAAATAAAATCTTAAAAAAAAAAAAAAAAAGGAGTGAGCACCTCTTCGTATGTCAGATGGCTTCCTGGTGACATGCCCGTCAGCTTGTCCTGTGTCTTTGGGCAGCCCTGCTTTCTGACGTGGTTCTCCTCCTTTACCCTTGAGGAACCTGAGGCTCAGAGAGATTCAGTAATTTGGCCGATGTCCAGAGTAACTGGACGCTGCGGTCCGCCCATGATAGCGCAGGGGACGCCTGTGGTCCCCACCATCCTCATCATCACCATCACTTCCCCCAGTGGAGACAGTACATTCTGTGACCATCCACAGTCTGCAGCCAGGAAGTCCAGGAGTCAGGACTCGAACCCGGGACCTGGGATCTCAAGGGTCCAGAGATTTTGTAGAACAGATGTGGTCAGCAAAGAACTCCCTCCTCACAAATATACTTCCTCCTTCCTTGAGTGAGCCTGTCTATCTGACACCATGGAGCAAGGAAGAGACCCCGAAGGTGCCCTTTTTTTTTAGTCACTGACTCTCCAGTATTAAGATGGGCAGTGGATCAGAGAGGAGCCAGGCCTGGGGTGAGGAGATCATCAAGGCCACTGGACGCCTCTGGGTGCGAGAGGAAGGTGGCCAGGATCAGGAAGAAGACTGTTGCTGCCTGGGGCCCGTGCACTCGCTGGGCTCCCTTGTCTCCCCCAAATCTCCACTCGGATGTCAGCCCCAGCCAGAGACCTCTGCCTGCCACCCTGTTTGAAACAGCCCGTGGCTCTCTTAGCCTCGTGCTTTACTTCATCCTTTCCCATGGCCATGATTATTTTCAAAGCTATTATCACGGCCTGAAATTCTATTTTGAAAGTATCATTCAGTCTGTGTCTTCCCACCGACTATAAGCTCCTGCACACAGTGATCTTTCCCTAAACCTGGTGTTCAGATGTGGTAAGTCAACAGATTGAGTGGGTTCTACGGAATTTCCCACTTAATCCTCCAGGGACTCCGGGGTCCTAATAACGGCTAACAGTTGTGGTGGTTTTCCTTATGTGTCAGGCAGGCAGCCTTCCACGTGCTCTCCTAACCCTCACAACAACCTTATTGACGGCCCATCTTCTGGATGAGAAAGCCAGAGCACAGAGAGGTTGAGAAACTTGCCTGAGGTCACACAGGAAGCGGTAATGTCAGACTTGGGGCCAAGCCAGATGGCCTATAGGTTCCTTGTCCTTCACCACAATTAGATGTTCACCCCAGAAACATGAGGGGCTTGGCTCAACATGTCATAGCAGCACTAGACCCGTACACTGTCCCCCTCTCAAACACCCAAACGAGAAGCAACAAAAAGAGAAACAAAACACACATGGCGTTTGCCTTTGTTCTTATCCTTTCGATCTGATTGGTCTGTTGAGGATCTCCCCAAAAAGAGTCTCCTGGGGAATTTTCCAAGGGAATTGTGCAGGCGGGGTGAGTGCCGGGGAAGGAAGCGTGACAGCCTCAGTTCTGGGTGCAGTTTTATGGCCACACTGACAGGACTTGACCTCTGTCTCTCAATCCTCTCCGGTCATGTCCCTCCTCTGCTTTTCCTTCCCCATCTCCAGACTCAGAGTCTCTGACTGATGGACCTGAAGCTTGCCTCCAGCAAGATCCCCCTCTGTTACCAAGAGAAATGAAAAGCACCTTATAACCAGTAAGTTTAGGGTTGAGGATTATATAGTTCTGTGTCTTATTTTTACTGACAAGCTTGAGTCAATGGTCATCTAATGATGCAACAAGGCTATGCGGTGAGCTCAACGTGGCCACGATCTTGTCTACCTCGTTCTGCATCTGGTTCCGGTGTCTTCCTTCTTAGACTGTAAACTCCCTGCGAGCGGGGGAAGGGTCTTTCCTATCTATGTCCCCCAGGGCGTCCCATGTTAAGAGCAAATTGCCTCTCCTCTCTGATTTGGCATGATTTATTAAAGCCTAAAAAGGAGCTCCTCTGGTCAAGCCCCCTCCCTTGTCCCAAAGACATTGAGTGTCTAGGACACCCACCATCTTACCCCACTTCTCGTTCCCCAACCCTCCCCACCATGGGATGACCTCACCTCCCTCCACCAACCTGCGGGTTTCTGCAAGATGATACTGCTTCTTGTGCATTGCTCGGTGACAAAATATTGTTTTACAGCGATAGGCATCTCGTAAGACAATATTTGGAAAGTTATTATCTCAGTGTCTCTGGTGGAGGACATGGAATGATACCACCCAAAGCCAGATCTGCTCTGTTTGCAGCCAGCAACTGGGGCGGCTGGGGACAGGACCCATGAAGTATCTGGGGGCCCCATCTTCCGGTGATCTGCCATTGATTGGTCCCTACCTGGCTGATAAGGTCTAATCAGAATCCGAAGGGGAGGCACTTAGCCATGAGGGGTGCGGGGATGAGGGGGGGAGAGAATCTGAGTGGGGAACCGCGGGTAAGGAGATCCCCGGTGATTAATGAATGTTTTCAGAAGGCTGTCGCTGTTTACGTGGCCTGACACCAGCCTGGGAAGACATGTCTTTCAGTGACCAGGGCCATGTTTATTTATTTATTTATTTGGGAGTCCAAACCCAACAACTTCTCTGGGCTCAAACTCCAGAGAAGGTCCAGCAACGGAGGTCTGAGACCTTTCCTGGTCCCTTCCCCCTGCCTGCCTCCCTCCACTCCCCCGCCCCGCCCGTCCCGGAGCAAGAGCAGTGTGCCCTCACCTGTGACATCGCTTGGGGGTGCGCCGACAGCTGGCTCTGTCAAAACCACACAGCTTGTAGAGTTCAGAGCAGGTTTCTTGGGCTCTGCTCTATTGACATTTGGGGTGGATGATTCTTATCGGCCAGGGGGCTGTCCTGGGCCGTCTGGGGCATTGAGGCAGGATTCCTGGGCTCTTTTCGCCAGAAGCCAGCAGTACCTTCCCTCTTCCTCTCTTTGTGACAACTGAAAATGTTCCCAGGTGTTGCCATGTGAGCCCTGGGGTGAGGGACCAAAGCACCACCAGTTAAGAACAATTGTTCCCGGGGAGCCTGGGTGGCTCAGTGGGTTAAAGCCTCTGGCTTTGGCTCAGGTCATGATCCCAGGGTCCTGGCATCGAGCCCCGCATAGGGTTCTCTGCTCAGCGGGGAGCCTGCTTCCTCCTCTCTCTCTGCCCGTCTCTCTGCCTACTTGTGATCTCTGTCCAATAAATAAATAAAATCTTAAAAAAAAAAAGAACAATTGTTCCCAAATGACAACCATCTTCACTCCTGCTACCCCTCCAGATAACTGTCTGAATGGCAGCAGCTATCTCAAATAAGGGCTAGTTCCCTAGATAGGCCTCGTGATATTTGGGAGGCCTCCCCCTCCTTTTTAGCGATGCACCTCTCCCCACCCCCCGCCATTCCCTCCATCCTGCCCCCCTCCCCTGGGTCTCGCCAGCTTGGCTTCAGCCCATCTGCTCCTGCTGTGCTCCCTCTCGAGCCAGCTGTCCACACTGCCAGCTTTACCCATTTGACATGAGGCCATCACGAAGCCCTAAGCAGGAAGCAGGGGGGCCATAAGCAGGAACCAGGGAACTTTCTGGAAGCTCCTGCTGGTCTTCCGGGAATGAGGATTCATAAGCTGATTCTTCCAGAGCCTTGCCGTTCAGTCTCGTTGTCCCTCTCCAAGAAAGGTCTACATCCGAGTAGAGGAAAAGGCTAGAAACTACCTGGCATCTTAGGGGCACTGGTGGGCCAACCAAGAAATAGAACAGAAAATAGAAATACGTCTTTTACTCTTAGAAGTATTTGTTGTAACCAAGAATGGCCTGTAACGTGAATTGTCCAGCTGAGGGAATTGGTAAATGACATCCTTGGTTATCAGCTGTGTTCTGTTGACCCTGGCTGGGTTCCTCCTGAGGCTGCAGACCCCCAGGGCCTTGCAAAGCACCCCCCACCCAGGTGTTTCTGGTAATAGACAGAGGGAGTCTCACCTGTGCTTGTGAAAAACCTGTCGTTCCCACCTGCCATTACCATGGCACCTCTCGCTGTGTCCTTGATCATCACCCCAGGGACCACGGAGAAGGAGAGTCGTCTAAAGTGGGTTAGAGGCTGACAGTTTGTCTTAACTTGGGTATGAATGAGTGTTCCAGGGAGTGATTTCCAAAGCGGGTTCATGGAACCTCTTGGAGCTCCCGGAGGTGCCTCAGTGGTTACCATTTGGAATTAGAGCGTAGAGAGGGTCGGGAAGGGATGAGCCCTGGTCTCTGTCTTTCCTGCAACCAAAGCTCCATTCTTTATCCACAGTGCATGCTGGCCTTCCCCCAAATGGACCACCTGGAGACAGAATTCTGCTGCTTCAAGAAAGGTTGAAAGCCACCGTCTGAAAGGATCAGATGCGAATATAAGCATCGTACAAGGTAAGCATTTGAATTTACAAAAATGATGAGCTATTGGTCAGCTGTGGGAGGCTCTGAACCTTGGGGGGTCATGCAGTTCATTAAGTCCTAACCCTGCAGAGGACAAGTTGTTTTGAGTCAGAAAAACCTGGGTTCTAACCCCACGAACGTCCCCCTTCCCCCAGGCAGTGTAAAGAAACCCTACAGGTGTTTCAGAATTGCTTTTCCCTCTTCTTTTTTTCCCTTCCGTTCCCTTCCCTCCCCTCCCTTCCCCTTCCTACCATCCTTTCCCCTTCCCTTCCTCCCTCTTTCTTTCTTCCTTTCCTGTTTTCATTCCTCCCTCCCTTCCTTCCCCCTTCCTTCCCTCCCTCCCTCCCTCTTCCTCCTTCCCTCCTTCTTTCCTCCTTCATTCCTTCCTTCCCCCCTCTTTCCTCCCTCCTTCCATTTTTCTTTCTTTCCTTTTTTCCTTCCTTCCTTCCTTCCTTCCTCCCTCCCTCCCTCCTCACTCCACCCTACCCTCCCTCCATCATTTCCTCCTTCCTTCCTGCCTTCATTCCTTCCATTTTTTTGAACAAGTTTGCTCGCTGGGTGGGTTTCTCTGCTTGCTTTCTCACAGCCTAATTATTACATGAAAAAAAAAAAAAAAGCTCCTCACACCTGAGAGAGAGGTTCTCTTACTCCAGTGACTAGGAATTCTCAATGGCAGTCACTGAGCAATTACACACTACGGTTTCTACTACATCCTCCAGCCTATTCTTTGACAAAATGCGTCCCTATTATTAGTCAGGCAATAATCAAATGCCTAAAATAGGCTTATAAAAGATCTCTGAACTGCAGGAATGGGTTGTTACCGGGAGTTATGACTACAGTGGGGAGCAGGTTTCTAGAAAAATATGCGACGGCACACATGTGATCTCTTTTTGCCAGGGAGAAGCTGCCTGGTGCAGAAAAGGAAAGAGCAGGGCAGGCGGCGGGGCTGGGAAACCGCAGATCTATCATGTCAGAGTTCTTGACTCATGCCAAAGCTTCTGGGACCTAACACATTCTCCTGGGTCTTTTGTGCAACGAGGCAATTTGTTGGTGGCTGGTTGAACTCTGTGGCTCAGGAAACTGCTTGAAAGAGTCAGAAATTCCTCTCTATCAGATGCTTTTGGACATGAAGACAGACCTACAGATTCGTTCTTCTTTCTGGCTCGTTCTAGGGGCTTCCTGATGCATGACAGGGTCTCCCAAGCTTCAGTCCTGTGTGTGTGTGTGTGTGTGTGTGTGTGTGTGACATTCTCACAATTTTCTGTATGTTCACACACACACTCTATTATATCACCAACTTGTCACTTTCCCTTAAAGAGACTTTGTTCCAAACAATAAATAAAGCTTTTAATTCATCTGTTGGAGGGGGCAATTTTGTAACATCACTGCAAATGGAAAATCTGTCTCTTTCCTCTTGGTTTTCTTCAACCGCAGTCAGAAAACTTGATTATCGTGTTTCTAATGTTTAAAGCTTGGCCAAGATTTCAACTTTTTCTAAGCTCTGCACAGACCAAACAAGATGTGGCTGGGTCCCCTTTACAGAGGGTTGCGGATCTGGGCCTGGTGCATGGCCCCCATGGCAGGACATGGGCTGGCTCTTAGCATCTGGGAGGTCTGTGGGGTGGGAGACAGTAAAGGCGATCTGTCCCGGATGGCCATGGGCCAAGATGCCATTCTGCTCTGGGGAAGCCCTTGTCTTTCCTCCCTGGCCAAGCCCAGAAGGGAAACAGAGCTGTGGACTGAGTTTTCCATCCCTGACCTGATTTCCAACCTAACCTATTCAGTATTTGCTGTGAGTTCTGCCGTCGGCTCCTGCCACTTCTCCTTGGAGCCAGAGAGACAGGAAGCCAGTGTCTCTCCTGAAAGTCCCGGGATCCTGATGGAGGACACGGTGGGCTTCCAGCACACAGGGGCTGCCAGGGGACAAGTCCAGCTGGAAAAATCTGTATCCTTCCTTTCCCCTCCCCACCGGCTCCTCGAAGACCTCCCCCACCCCACTACACTGGCTTCCCCTTTCAAGGGTCCAGACACTGGAGGTCGTGGATTTGGGCACCTGCAGATGCCTTGGTTTTGCAAAGATTCTGTGACCAGGTCTGCACAATGAGCCTTTCCCTACAGCACTGCAAAACCGCGGATGGGGGGAAAGGCCAAGCAGGCTGGAGGAACAGCCCTGCTTGCTCCCATTCCTCTGATCTTCCGGAGAACGGATTGCTTGGGGTAGCTATGCTTCCTCGGCTCTGCCTTGTCCAACCTCAGAAGGGCCAGGACTTGGCTTAGAAAAGCCCCAGGAGGTGGATACCAGCTGGTTTCCCATGCATGAAAAGGCTCATCCTTCAGGGACAAGTTAAAAACCATTTAACTCTCTAGGATTTTGTTACCCAGGTGTCCCTTGAGTTGTAAGAGGTTGGAGGGCCCCAGGGTGGGGGAGGGTGGAGAGACAGAGTTCCTGCCTCCCACTCCAGCTCTGCCCGAGCTATCACAGCCTCTTGGGAGGACGGGGAGGGTTCTTTGCCCAGCTTGCATTCAGAGGCCTGGTGCCGGGGAGAGGGAGGCCAGGCTGGCCTCATAAAACAGAGTCACAGATGGAAATAGCACAGCAAGCAATAGAAAGCAGGGGTCTGGGAGTCAGGTGGCTGAACTTGGATCTCCAGTAGCGTTATGACCAGATTCCATGACTTTGGGCAAGTGATGGGACAGCTCTCTGTTCCAGTTTTCTGCTGTGAAATGGGGAGTAATGAAGGACCTACCTCAGAGGGATGGCATGAACCAATCCCAGGCATACAGTAAGTACTTAATAAATAGTGACTGCTGCCATTAAAACCCACTCAGCAATGCAGCTCTGAAAGACTGATTTGGCTGCATTTGTAAAATAACCAACTTGACTTTGACTCAGCTGATAACGTCACTGGGGCCAATAATCTATTGTAAGAAAATCATACTAACTATGAAAAATGCTTTCTCTACTACAATGCTCATGAGAGCACCCTTTATGACAACAAAAAGCTGAAATAATGGAAATGTCCAACAATAGGGAGGTGGTTAACATTAAGAGTGATAATAGATCTCTCATTTATCCAGT
Organism: Enhydra lutris kenyoni; assembly: GCF_002288905.1. Classification (NCBI taxonomy): domain Eukaryota; kingdom Metazoa; phylum Chordata; class Mammalia; order Carnivora; family Mustelidae; genus Enhydra; species Enhydra lutris. The sequence continues at coordinate 4,124,352 of NW_019154138.1, forward strand.
GCCTTCTATGCTACCGACACTAGACACACATGATTTTATTCTATCATCCTAACCCTGTTACTCTTCCCATTTAAAAGATGAGGAGACAGAGGACAGAGGGGAAGTACCCATTTGGAGGTCACAGTGGGGTTTGTCATTTTTTGGAGGGTGGAGGAAGCTGGGGCATAGTTATCCACCCTGAGCCCATTCTCCCCACGAGGCACCTTCCAGGGGTTATTAAGACTATGATGAAAAGCAGCGTGTAAGACAGGACCAGACTTTCATGGTCAGAGCTGAGCTTGGGGAGGAAGCCAAATGCTGGCATCTGTTTAATGTGTTTGCCCTTCCATCAGCCGATGGTTCTAATGAACAGACCTCAGCCAAGATACTGAAGAGGTGTCAGTGGGGTTAAAGAAGTTGGCAAGCTCCAGAAATGTGCCCTAGAGCTAAAGATGAGGAGAAGAAGTAGTGTTTCTGGAGCCCAGTAAGATCTAGACTTGGAAGAGGTGCCCATCAGGCTAGAGTTATCAGGATGGGGTTAGCTCCAGCAGAGACACAGAAACAAAGCATGGAGGGACTGGGGAAGAAGTACCCCAACTTTTCTCTCTTCCTACCTTCTGACGTCCTGCTGATGCCTCCTATTGGCCAAACCTAACCGAAAGCCAGAGGGTGGGGGTGTCCGGAGAATGCAATCCACAAGTGTTTGCCTCCCAAGGCAGAGAGCAGAATGGAGAACACATCTGGAAGGAGAGCAAACAGAATAGCCAGCATTGGATAACATCAGAGCCACCCTTTCTAGAGAATGAATGAAAGAACCAGGGGACCTAGGAAGGTTCAAAGCACAAATGTGAAGGATTAATATTGAGCTTATAGAATGGAATTATAGCATCACTGATTTCTTTCAATTCAACCAATGCAGCACCTGTGCTGGGCAGATGTGCTCATGGGAACTGCAAACTGGTGGAAGGGAAGAGGAGGCGAGTCAGCTGGCTAGAGATGAGGGAAAGCAGAGGCAGTGATTAGCAAACTGGATTCTAGTTGTAACTCAACTGTGGGCCCATGGGAAAATCATCCCTTCCTTCTGAACTCCAGTTCTCCTCTATAAAATGAAGAGAAGTCTCCCTGCCTAGCTTCCTTCTAAGATGAGATGGGGATAAATGAACAGGTGAGGATACAGGTGCTTTGAAAAGTTAAAACTCAGCTTGTCATTACAAGGATGATGAGACTCCCTGTTTCATCTAGGACTTCATGATGACCATGAAGGTGAAATCTCCCCTTGACATTATTGTCCTCCTTCAGGATTCTTCCTGGGCTCTCCCTTGAACTTCTCTACTGCAGATTGAAGATGAATAGTCTCACTGTCCTTGGGGGTACCTAGGATATCTTGGCTGATTTTACCTTATGGTCCAGGATGTGTGAACAGTGACAATAGCCTCCCTGGTTTTTTATTTAAAAATATGGAGTAGGGGCGCCTGGGTGGCTCAGTCAGCTAAGCATCTGCCTTTGGCTCAGATCATGATCCCAGGGTCCTGGGTTCGAGCCCTGCACTGGGCTCTCTGCTCATTGGGAAACCTGCTTCTCCCTCTTTCACTCCCCCTGCTTGTTTTCCCTCTCTTGCTGTCTCTCGCTCTCTCTGTGTGTCAAATAAATCTTAAAAAAAATAAATGAAAACATGGACTAGGCAAGGGTGGGGATAGGTTGCATGGCCTCAAATAACTTCCAAATTTCTTCATTTTGGAATTTCTGGCTTCTATAAATACCAGTAATATTATCTATCTTTCTATCCAACTAGCCAAACACCATTCATCCACTCCTCAGTCCATTTCTCATTCATCTGTTCATCATCCATCCATCATGTATCCATTCATTCTTTATCCACCCAACCCTCCTCCCTCCATCTATCCATATACCTATGTACCCATCCATTCATCTATCCAAGTATCCATCCATCCATCCATCCATCCATCCATCCATCCATATACCCCTCTACACATTTGTCCGTGTAAGCATTAATATGTAACTACACAAACTCAGTCCTGTGCCACGCTCCATGACTAGAGCATGGAGTCCTGCCCTCAGAAAGCTTCTCATCTAGCAGAGGAGCGACAAAAAAACTTGAGTCAAAATCGATTAGAAGGCAGTATGAGAGTTACGGAGAAATAAGTAGTCCAGACAGGAGAGTTTTAAACATTAGTGAGACACTACAGACTTCCAGGGAAGACGTAGACTTCCCAGGGAACTGGGATCTGGCCAGAGCCTTGGAGAAGAGAAATTTCAACTTGGTCCCAAGCTCTTGAGGTCGGGTACTTTGCATGGACCGTGGTTCCCCATTCTAGCCTGGACCTGAGCATAATCTGAGAAATGTCTTTGGACCGCATGTTCCTGGGTCATACTTGGCTCCTTCTCTAGCAAAGAATTCTGCTCAAATCTTTTCTTGGGCTGGAATTCCAGCCTCTGCTCCATTGACCAACCCCAAGACAGCTAACATCTTTTAAGCTCTCTTTGGAAACAAAGAGTGGTAGATAGGGGCTAGAGGATGCAGGACAAGATTCGGACCACTTCATCATTAGTGCTCACAAAATAATAATTGCTCCTTAAAAAGTGCCAACCTGGGAGCACACTCAAGGAGGAGCCTCACACGTTGAGGGCTGACCCCCTCTCTGCCTGGCAAATGTGCTTTCTGCTTTCCTGCCTGGGCCATAAATAACCTGGCCACCTCTAATTTGGCCTCCAATACCCTGACTAGCCGTGATTTATTCACAGACCAAAACAGGCATCTCTAATTTGAAAACCAATCGCTGCAATTCTGGCCTCACCAACCAATAATTCTGCCATCTCTAATTTGCCAATAAATAATTCTGCAGCCTCAAATTTACTAACCAATAATGTGACCAATTTGCTGACCAATGGTTGTGTCAAGGCATAATGGTGCCCCTAGCAGATGGTAATTTGCTAAGCAATATTCGGACCTTTCCCCCTTCAGCAATAAAGAACCTTTGCGATCTTTGAATTCCAAATACATTACTTTGCTCAGAAGGATGCTGCGGGAGGCTGGATGGCAAAGGGCCCCTCCCCAAAGCTTGTATTTACCTATATCGTCTCTTTCGAGCTCCTGGAATTAGAGTTAGTATTTCAGAAGGGGAGAGATGCCCCAGTGTGCTCAATTTACAGATGGACATAATGAGACCCAGAGTGAGACAGTGACTTATCCAAGGTCACACAGCAAGGCAGTAGCAGAGCTGAAAGTGGAACATAGGTCTCTGGGCTGCCTACCTAGTGCCGCAGCTAGGACACTCCTTCCTCAGAGTATTTGTGCCAAGGAGCAGGTTAACTCTGGCTGGGCTGGCTGCCAGGGGACCTCGGTTTGGCTTCAGCCAAGTTCGCCTGGTGCCAGGGAGGGAGAAGGATGACCTTGCTGACCCTACCACCTAGGGGGTCTGAGAGCTAGACAGAAAAAAAGGATTTGCTATGCCACACAGATGACTTGGCCCAAATTCAGCCCCAGGAAATGCTGGCTCTCAACAGAAACCAAGAGCCAAATCCCACATTTTCTAAAGGAGCTGGCACCCGCATTTCCCGGAATGAGTAAGAATAAGAGTTCAGCGAAGTAGAGTGGGGACCCCTCCCTCTATCACTTTCCAAGCACGCCGCACAGTGGCCCCATGGAATGAGGGAGAAGCCTCAGCCCAGGAGAAGCCCTAGTTACATCTGGGGCTGAGAGGAGCCACTTCGAGGGGCGTCCGTTTCACACCCTCCCCACGTCGGGTAAGTCTGAGCTGGACCTTCCCGTATCTTTCAGCAACTAGGAAAGATAACACTTCATTTGACTGTCTCTGCTCCTTTTTCATCTGAAAAGGTCTATTTGGCTCATTTTTATGCTTAGGCTTTTTCTAGGAATTAAAGCAAATTCAAACCAGAGTGATTTAAGAATTCAAGGAAGAATTCCTAAGGATACCAGAACACTCCAGGAGCCCCCCATGAGAGGTCATCCAACCAGCCTTGTGTGATTTTGTCTGGAGAGGGCGGTGGGCAAAGGAGGTGGCTGGGACCCATCTCCATCAGGAGACCAAGGCTTCTCTCGAGAGGAGGCAATTCCAGTGCCCTCAGGATGAAGTCCTCCTCCAGTATTTTGCCAAATGTGGGCCTGTGAGGGGAATGGACCCAGGGAGAAGCAACAGATGAAGAAATGGTGGTGGAGATGGGAAGAAGGATGAGGCTCAGGGTCACCCAGAATCTCCCAGTGACGCAGGACCCTCTTAGGTCCGACTGCATTTTGCTTTCTTGGTAAGGGGGACCGCTCCCCTTCATCTCGTCCAAAGCCAGAACAAAAGAAGATGGACAAACTAGAAGGAATGAGGCTCCAGTTAGATTCAAGAAAGAGCTGAGGGCAGATTTAGAAAGTAGATTTAGAAAGGATGACACAGTAAGTTATATTCATTGCATGTATCCAATTCCTGTCCTTCTGGGGTGAACTCTGAAAGCCAAAGAGCCGATTTGGATTTTGTCCTGGTCTAGCAACAGATCCCAGCTAGGATATCACCTGTTCCGGGCAGAGTGCATTGGATGGCCACTCCGTTTCTCCTGGTTTGGCACGTATGCCCCTTCAAAGCCTCTGTTAGCTCATTGACTCCTTCCCCAATGCAGTGGGAGCCCCGAGGCCAGGACCTGTGACCTGTTCACTGCCTTGTCCATTGTTACCTCTCTAAGACCCAGCACGTGCGGTACGAGGGTCAGAGCTTTTGCTGAATGGTTGGTTGGTGAATGATCTCTGTCAGGCTTGGAATCTCAATTTAGGAAATTCTCTAACCGGAGGCTCTCCCCAAAGCAAAGCCTAACACAAAGGCTTACATTCAAGGAGTTCATTAAGGAAAGATGCAAGAAGACAGGCACGTGGGGCAGAAGGTGAGAAACGGGAAAGGTCAGAAGGCCACGGCAAGGATGCTACATCGTGTTGGCCATCAATAGGGATGATGGAACTTGATCCCCTGGGACCTCGTGTAGACCTGTAGGATATGCGTAGCAGCCCTGCTACCTAGAGGAAGGGAGGGGGAAGCAATGATCCATCAGTTTCCACCCACTGTGGTCAAGCACATTCAAGGAGCGTGCCTGTATGAATCCTGGCATCCCATGAGACAGTGTTAGAGGAGCATCAGCAGGAAGTGAGAGCCACAAGGCATGGGTCAAGGCAAAATGCATGAGGTCACACCTGTGTGAAGCTTTGCAACCTGCAGGGAACTGGTGGCTTCGGCAGTGGCTGGTGTGGGAGGTCTGGCTGAGAGGTTTTGAATTGGTACACAAGAGACGTTTGGTACACAGATACTACCCTTTCTTTTTTTTGTTTTAAGACTTATTTATTTATTTGAGAGAAAGCGCAGTGGTAGGGGGCTAGGGGACAGGGAGAGAGAGAATCCCAAGCAGACTCTACACTGAGCACAGAGCCCGATGGGGGGCTTGATCTCATGACCTAAAGATCACGACCTGAGCCAAAATCAAGATTCAGAAGTTCAAATGACCCCAGCACCCCCAGAAATTCCCCGTTCAGAAAAGGTGTGGAGGAAGAGCCCCTGAGATCCAGAAAAGCAGGTGGAAGTGGGCTGCCAACAGCTTCCTCTAGGGCTCTGGGTGTGGGGGCAGGGCACTCCCCTGTATGCAGGACAGGAGGTAACTGTTTCCCATCTGGCAGGTATGAGGACCACAGCAGGAGCCACCATCCCTGACAGACTCTCACCTCACCCTCGCTTCTCAGAAACACATCCTGCCCCAGGAAACTTTCCCATCCTCCCCCCTCCCCCACAGCCACCCCACTCACTTCTAGCCCACCTGCCAGTCAGCCACTGGGTCCTTGACGTGACCCCATCTTCCATCCTGCTTACTCCAACCCCATGCAGGGAAACCAACTGGAGACGTACAGGAGATCAGGTTCCTGTGTACAGAGTTGGGGTCATTTGCTCATTCACCTTCCTATGCTGGGGGAGTGGAGCCAAGCAGTCCTGACCTTGACAAGCCCTTCAGGTGAGTCTGAATCACGCCAGAGTGTGCAGGACACTGGCCAAAATGAAGGGTGTCCTGGGTTATCGCTTGTTGTGTGCGTTCATGGCAGTCCTTGTCCTTGCCCTCCAGGTGGGACTGGAAGTTTTGTCCTGCAGAAGCATGGGTGGGCATTCAAAAGTGTGGTCAGCTTAGGAAACTGCTTTGAAATCCCACCCAGGCCTTTGCATTGATAAGATTGCCTCCTCCAGGTCGCCCTCCACCCACACCGTCCCACCCGTCTCCCTGGGGAGATTGAGTGGTAACGGAAAGGTAAGAGTAAGAATAATTGAGAAAAAATATAAAGAATAATTGAGAAAAAATAATAGTTATTCTTACTGGATGCTCAGTATGTGTTAAGTACCTTCTCTCCTTTTATTCACAACCCTCTGCCAGAGGTCCTGTTGTTATGTCCTTTGTAAGGAAATGACAGGAAGCAAAAGTACAAGTTCCCACAGACAGTGGGAGCTTAGGGGCTGGGTTTAACCCAGATCTGTCTAGTTGCACTGATGCTTCTCACACTCACAAATTCTGCTTCCTAGAAAGCACTAGCCACATTTCAGACACACACACGTACACATATAGCATATTTATTGCAGTTGTGGTTGAACTGCGTTCATATTTGTATTCACTTATTTTTTAAATTGGGGAAAGAGATTCCAAGGTCAAAATTCAGCTGAACAGCAGAGAGGAACTGGTAGTATAATACTAGGAAAGGTGAAGTGACCTGTGCTGTTGATGTCATTGTAGAGACACAAAATGATGGAAAAGAAGGAGCAACGAACAGGCAGAAGCACAGAGGGTGTAACTAGTGGTAGGGGTCTGTCGGGACAGAGGGTTGGGCTGGGACAGGGAAGTTTGAAAACCAGCTCGCAGATGAAAACCAGGGGCCACATATGTGGATGTTCACGGGGATACGGGGGTAACCGCCAGCAGGCTGGGCTCAGAGCAGCAGGGAGCAGTGGGGTGAACCCCAGAGCACAAGCCTCGTCCACAGGGGTGGAGACTAACCCACTCCAGCCCACTGTTACCATGTGGGAACATGGGCAGCACTAGATTGTCCCATTCCTAGAGAGAAGGTGGAAATCCGATTTTTCAGCAAACTCTCCTGGTTTTTCAACGTAACCAATGAATTAAAAAAACAAAAAACAAAAAATAAACCCAAAAAAACTTTACAGGCCGAACAAAGCACATTGGGAGCTAGATTTAGCTCTCGGATGCTCTATTCTTTTTTTTTTTTTTTTTAAAGATTTTATTTATTTATTTATTTATTTTTTAAAAGATTTTATTTATTTATTTGACAGAGGGAGATCACAAGTAGACAGAGAGGCAGGCAGAGAGAGAGATAGAGAGAGGGAGAGGGAAGCAGGTTCCCTGCTGAGCAGAGAGCCGGATGCGGGATTCGATTCCAGGACTCTGAGATCATGACCTGAGCCGAAGGCAGCGGCCCAACCCACTGAGCCACCCAGGCGCCCCTATTTATTTATTTGACAGACAGAGATCACAAGTAGGCAGAGAGGCAGGCAGAGAAAGAGGAGGAAGCAGACTCCCGGAAGAGCAGAGAGCCTGATGCGGGCCTCAATCCCAGGACCCTGAGACCATGACCTGAGCCAAAGGCAGAGGCCTAACCCACTGAGCCACCCAGGTGCCCCTCGGATGCTCTATTCTTGACCTTTGTAGAAAAGAACAGGCATGAGAGGTCTCTAATTCAGCCATCACACCTGGTCGGCAAGGGGGAGCATTTCTGGGCCACAGGGGACCTTGGCCTTGCTGCAAGTGTGAAATTTATTACTTGAGTGTTGGGGTTTACCAGTTATCTCTCTGTCCCCAGCCTGACTACAGTAACTACAGTATTAAGTTCCCTAGGACAGACTTTTTTTTTTTTCCCTCTCTTTTTGTTCAGATGCAACCCAAGCACCTAGGAAAGTGCCTGCAGCACAGCAGGTGCACGATAAGGATGCGTGGATGAATGTGCCCCACAGCAGAGAGCCAGTCGGGCCTGCCACGCGAACCCTTCTGGGCCATGCATTTCCGCTCACTGCTTCCCGGGGGGCATTTCACAAACAGCTCAGAATAAATGGATCAAGCTGCCCTAGGCTTCCTTCTCTTTCCTCTTAGATAGGGTGTGCTATGGTTGGTTGAGACAAGGGGGGAAGAGGACGGGGACCCCCGAAATCCCCAAACCACAGGCTGGGGGGTTGAACAGAGCAGATCGGACAGGGGGTAAGCAGGAGAGAGACAGACAGATGAGCCAAGGAGAGAAAAGAGAGAAAGAAAAATTGTCCCATGCCAACAATGGTCAAAATACGTTATTAGGATGTCCAGGAAATTATAGCTTATGTCCATTAGTTCTTTCAGGGTTAATATTGATGCAGATATTATTTCTATCCACGGCCCCATTTATTTGAAATATTATGACTGGGAGTAGCTGCCTCCGTGAATCAAATCAATTGATGGAGTAGTTAGCTGTGCCACCAGGGCGGCCTGCCCGCCCCCTCCCCCTGCCACGAGCATGAAATATTGTGGAGATGGTTCCTTAAAGTGAGCACTTTATCATCGTTTGTCTGCAGGCCCCCGCTAGGACCGCCTCGCCTGGCTTCCCGTTGGGCGCGCGGAGCTGTCATAACTCAATCAGGCGGCTAACACGGCTCCTCCAGCCCACGGCCCTCGCTGGGCAGCCCACCGACAGCCCCCTGCCCCCAGCCCGGCAGGACTGCTGCTGGTCACGTGCAGGCCAGAGGTATTTTGGGAGGTGGAAACGGAAGGCCTGCTTCCTCGTGCTGCTTACCATTCTCCAAACACAATCTGTCATTTCCCACCAGCCTTTCGGTCAGGCTGTTTGCTCAGCCTGGGGTCCCTTCTCCCCCTGGGGGGCTCTGGCTGGCAAGACGCAATGCTTTCTAGAAAGGGGCGCCTGGCTGGCTCCTGTCGGCAGAGCATGCAACGCTTGATCTTGGGGTCGTGAGTTCGAGCCCCACGTTGGGTGGAGGGGTGACTTAGAAAGAAAATCTTAAAAAAAAAAAAAAAAGATTCTGTGCTTTCTAGATGCAAGATTTGAGAGCTCTGGGCATGGCCCTGTACAGGGAGGGGTCACATTGGATCCCCTGTTCCTCCATATGGTCCCAGGGGCAGCATCGTTTAGCTGACACCGAATATCAACAACAAAATAATAACTAGTGGAGTAAGTCCCAGTAGGCTCCGATAATCTATCTACGGTTTTGTGCAAGTGGTCGGCAAACTTTTTCTGGGGGAAAGAAAAAAAGCCTTGGTGGGCTGCAGGGTGTCCGTTTCAACTCCTGTAGCCTGGGAAGGCAGCCGCAGGCCATGAGGGAAGGGATGGGCTTGGCCGGATTTGGTCCCCAGATCTCCGTTCACTCTTGCTACTGTAGGCTATGATCTCACTTACTCTCCCTCCCAGGCCTTCGCTCAAATGTCACCTCCTCAGTGAGGCCTTCCCTGACTAATCTGAAATGAAACTAAAGCAGAGGCATTCCTCAGCCGACTTTCTTGCTTAATTTTTTCCCCCGGAACTCATAGCATCTATTTATTAATGTATTTTTTTCTTCAGTATGTTGCGATAAGACTGTCCCCTGCTATCACGCATGCACACGTGCACACACACACACACACACACACACACACACACACACACATGACTCTAGAACGCAGCTCCATAAGGACAAGGACTTTACCTGCTGTCTTCATCGCCTGTATTTCTGGTGTCTAGCACAGTGCCCAGCACATAATAGGAACGAAGGGTCCTGCGAGGTCAGTGCTATGAATATCCCCATTTTTCAGATGAGGAAACCAAGGAGCAGAAAGCCATAGGAATTGTCCAAAGTCATGCAGCTGGAGAGTGCTAATGAGCTCATACCTGAGTGCTCCCCAAGGTTTTATTCATTTATTTATTTATCATTTCGCTATATGAATTTATCAAAAACAAACAAACAAACAAAAAACCCCCCAAAAAACCCTTTCCACAAGCCGGTAGAACACGAGGTCCTGTGCAGTTAAAGACGCTGGCTCAGAGAAGTAGCTTGTCTCAGGGGTTAGGGAGCACACAAGCAGTGAGGTTGGGACTTGAACTCTGTTCATGAAGGTTCATCTGATGCATGGCTGGGAGGTGTGCAATCCTGGGCTTGGCCCTCACTGGCTTTTGACTGACCTGTGTGAGGAGAATGAAGTCAGGGTCTCCGTGATCACACCCTTAGGCGACCCTCAGGGCTTGGGGCTGGGCGCTGAGGGTGCTCCCGAGGAGTCCCCCGCTGTTCCTTCTCCTGCCCTCCTGCTGCCAGGACCGGCTTCCAGTTTGCCCCCCACACCAGCAGAGTCCCACCGCCCTGCTTCTGCCCACGCTTCCCTCCACCTGGAGCACCTCTTCTGTTCTGATTCTTTGCTTCCTTGAACAGAGGCTGGAAAAAATACAACCTTTTAGCAGGTGCTATCTGGGGAAGAAGCAAAGCTTGAAGCCCTCATTCTCTGAGGCTCCCTTTAGAAAGAGAGAAGAGGTGAATGTCATTTGGGGCCAGATCCTTCCATTTTGTCCTGTCCTTCCACACCCCGAGGAGAGCCTGAGGGTACCTGAAGACATGTGATGGCCTCCAGCACCATGTCTACCTGAAGACAAGAGTGTGAATTTCCCAGAAAATCCAGAATTCCACCCATACAGCCCTAAGAAGCTTAAGGACTGTGATGATTAATTCTCTGTGTCGACTTGGCAAGGCCATGATATTTAGTCAAATCCCAGCTCTTCCCTGGGTGTCTAGCCTGCCAGCCAGCCGGCCCTGCAGATTTCAGACTTGCCTCTCTCCATGGGTGTGTGAGCCAATCCCATAAAATAAATCTCTCTTTCTGCACGTGTGTATGTGTGTCTGTCTGTCTGTCTGTATGTGTCCTATTGGTTCTGTTTCTCTGGAACGTCCTGCCGGATACCAACACTCAAGTCTGAGTCTTCACTTGACAGGGAGGGGAAAACAAAGCACAGGAGGGCAAGTACCCCATCCAATGTCACACAGCAAGTAAATAACCGAACGTGGGTCATTCACCAAGCTAGCGTAAAGCTCTTGCCCTGTGGTGAGGGGCCAGGGTCTTCCCTGCGCTCTCACTGGCCTCTCGGTCAGCTGGAGGGCAGAGATCACAAGTGTTCGGAGGAAAATCACCTCCTTAGCAGAGGTGGGTGGGCGGGAAATTAGAATCAAAAATTCAGTGTGAAAATACAGAAATCGAGTTGTGGAGCTAATTTTCCATCACACTTAGCAACTCCATTTGATGTGAGAGTTTGCTAATAAAACATGAGCATTACGGTAACATAATATTTTAAGTATCCATTAACTAATACGTAAATATAATGGAACCTTATGGAAATATACTTAAGCTGTCACCAACACCCCTAATGTAATATGCATGATTTCCAAGTCTATTTATAACTCCTCGGGTTCACTCTCTCACCAGTGACTTCATTGGCTCAATTGAAAGAAGATCTTGTTTTCTCTCCCAGCCCCTGTCTCTCAATACATTCCCCTCTTTGGCCCCTCTCTGCGAGGTGCTGCGTGGGCCTGGCCAGCACCCGTTCACCTCACAAGCTGCTGGTCGCGTGCCTGCCATGGTGGGGACTCAGCCTGTAGGCACGGGGCCGAGGCTCTGGCAGCCATGTGCCACGTGGGGGACAACAGTGGTCAAAGAGGAATGGCGGGGGTCTGAGAAGGCAAAGCAGGGAGGGCTCCTCGGAGGAGGTGGCGCCTGGACTGAGGAGTGGTGGACAACACTTGGCGTGCGGGGAAGCAGGGCATGGGGCGGGACCAGAGAAGCATGGTGGGGAGGTCAGCAGGTGCCGGGCCTGGGCACTGAAGGTTAGGGAATGTTCCTCACGGGTACCGAATGGAGCCTAGATGCTGATAGCAGAGATCCCGAGGGGCAGAGGGAGGGAGACAAGAGGGGCCGGCGGCAGGAGGATACTCCCCTGGAAAGGGCCGGAGCAGGCACCCAGACCGTGCAAGGGTCTGAAGGGCTGTTTGGGCTCCCACCAACCCTCTGACCTGCCCGAGCTGTAAGTTCCCTGTTCTTCTGCGTGAGCTCCTGCCCGACTGTTCAGTTTGGTTCAGACACTAACCCATGGGAGCACCAGACTCCACAGGTTAAGGGCTCGGTCCCCACTTCAGATGCCAGTCCTATTCATTGGGTCTCCAGGGTACCCTACTTCGGCCTAACTTGGCCACAGAAGCGAGGGGGTCAGGTTTGACAACTGGCTGGAATGGCTCATAGGACTCAGGGAAATGCTTTCCTTACAGCGACTGGTTTGTTTTGGAAGAGCCAGGTGCAAGAGAGGCCTAGGGTGAGGTATGGGGGTGCTGGCCCACACAGCCACCATGACCTCTCCAGGCACACTAGCCTCCCAGCCCCTCCATCCATCACCAACCCAGAAGCGCTCCAGGTCTTGTTCCAGAGCTTTTCTAGAGCGAAATCTCTGGAGGCCAGTAGGTGGGGCTGAAAGCTTCTAGCCTTCCAGACACGTGGCCGTTCTGCTGCTCAGCCCCATCCTGAGACTGTTAAGGGGTTCTACCCCAAGTCACCCCACTAGTGTGAACTCAAGTTTGCAGAAGGGGATGCCTTGTGAGTAATGAAAGACACTCCTGTCACTCAGGAAATTCCAAGGGTTTGAGGAGCTCTGTGCCAGGAATCACAGACAAAGACCAAATACATCTGTGGCTCATACCACAGAAAGACTGACTTTCCATCGTCGGTAGTGTTCTAAACCTGGAGGAGGCAAGGAAAGAGATCAGGATATGCCCACAACCAAGTCCATATGTGGGTCTGTGCCCTGAGATGTGTTTGAAAGGATTTCCAACCCCTTGTCTCTACTCATATAGCTGACACCATCTTGGTTACCTCCTCTCTGGACCTTGATGACTTTATCTGTGAGCCTGGAGTTGGAGCACAGCTGGAGGTAGAGCCTTCTACCTCCAACCCCTCAGAAGGGCTTTGGTGAGCCCTGTCCCTGCCCACTGAGCCACCATACTCAACAGCTCATGATTGAATTGGGAAGAAACGTGGGTGCTAACCTCTGGTAGATTTTCAGCAGTGAGTACCTCACCAGAATCCCTGCCAGGGACATCTGAGAGCTGCCTCCTCCATCCATCTCACCCATATGGGAATTTCAGAGCTCTCAGTTTTGAGTTTCCCTGGAAGCAAACCCAAAGACAGGGATTTGAGAACAAAGGCTTTATTTAGGAAGCAAGAAGCAAATATAGGGTTCATTATTTAGCTAGTGGCCAAGGAGGGCAGCCAGAGGATAATCCCTCTGGGATTTCCAGAAAATGAGGCAAAACTCTGCCATAGTGCATCCTACAGAGGGGTGAGGAAGCTGGGACATTGTGGATGAAATCTGGTCAGGAGTTGGTCAGGGCAAGAAGAAACAGTAAGGCCTGCAAGATATGGGTAGAAAGGATCACCAACAACAGCTAAAAAGCAGCACTTCAAAATGATTATGAAATCTCACTGTGTTCTTGAAGGATTTGTTTGAGGGAGGCAAAGGATACATAATCGATAATCTTCATTTGACAGATAAGGCCATGGGGTTTCAAGAGGAGGCTGACTTTTCCCTTCACAGAAGGTTTTCCTCTTTTCAGCTTTTGGCTTCAGCGTGTCTCCTTTTGGTAGAAGTACCTCCTTCATGCAACTTTTGCTTTGTCGACATGCTGTTCATCTTGGACTGGAACCCCAGCTTACCAGAAACCCTGAGACTGATGGGGCTGTTTCTTACTGCAGCATGACCTGATTTGTCCTGACTGATACAGATAGATGAAAAGAATGTGGATTTTGTAAAACAAAGGCCATTAAGTAAGCAATAGCAAAGATCACGTAGATAGGACAAAAAGTGGCATTTGAGAAGACAGTAATGCTTTGTGCTAAGAGATGGGTATGTTTCCTGGGAGGGCGTTTATGTCAGACGTGGAGGGACCACTTGGTTTGTTGATTACATCCAGAGGTAAGATGTGGAACAGAAGATTCGGTCAAACTTCTCAACCCATGGGACACACACTCTGGTCTTGTTGGACCCTGTTCATGAAGTCAATTACAGTAGATTATCTAATAGCCACATCCTAGGGTCTTGGGAACATTAAATGAGGTGTGACACATAAAGCATGGGCATCTGCCAAACTAACTGCCCATCATCACTGTGAGACGCACCACTATGCTCCGTACCACCAAAAAAGAAAAATATTGGGTTGAACTCTGATGCAGTATCTTCACAATAATGTGAGGCGACAATCAGTCAGGCCAGCCCCTTGATGCTTTCACATTTGTTTAATGCACTCCCAGGTATTTGGCAACTGGTTCCGCCTTCCACTCATTCTTGGCAGATGCTAGACAATTCTTTCCAACGTATCTCAGGACGACAAAGCCACACAGCTTCATCTCCTTGGGATTTCTTCCTGCCTTAGGTTTCATAGTGCACTTTGTGTTGGCTCTGCAAGAAGATAACGCATTGGGGTCACCCCAACAATAAACGTTTGCCTTGCTAATCCCAGCCGCGTGTCTGCCGTTCTTATCTACGCCTTTCTGTGCATGCGGGAACTTTTCATCTCGTTGCCGAATCATAGTCTGATCTTTCTGAAGATGTGGAAAATGGCAATTACACTCAGTGCAGGTGGCACCACAATGCAGAGACCGCCACTGAAGTGACAACCGTGGGGACAGCTAGGACAACGCTCACCAGGCAATGACAATGGTATCATGATAGTTACTTGGCCGATGGTTTGAGACGTCATCATTTATGAGTTGGGGCCCAATGTCAGAATGTGAAAATGGAAAAAGAAAAAGCCATCTTAGAATTGATGAATAGGGTGGTTAAATGTTGGTAATGGGGGGTGCCTGGGTGGCTCAGTGCATTAAAGCCTCTGCCTTCAGCTCAGGTCATGATCCCAGGGTCCCGGGATTGAGCTCCACATCGGACTCTCTGCTCAGCGGGGAGCCTGCTTCCCCCTCTCTCTCTGCCTGCCTCTCTGCCTACTTGTGAATCTCTCCCTCTCTGTCAAATAAGTAAATAAATAAAATCTTTTAAAAAAAGGTGTTAATAATGGGATAGTTGGTGGTCTCATTTTGAGGATTATCACTATTTTTATGGCACATATGTGGGGGGATGGGGTGTACATAGTATGGCTGTGGGACAGGACCCAGGGCCTGTGGAAGGTGGGGAGAGATGGCAGGTGTTTGGAGAGAAGTGGTTCTCAGCTAGGGGAGAGTCCCCTGATCTCCTCAGCCCCTGTTTCTGCAGGAATGGCTGACTGCATACCTTTCAACCCAACCAGGGTGGATTGAGAACCTACTCTGTGCAAGGAACCATGTGGGAGAAGAGGGCCAGGAGACCACAGGACTGAACATGATGTGACTATAGTCTTCCCGGGACCATAGGCAACACGGGAAGACAGACACTTACAGCAACAGCAACAGTGTCAGTGAACAGCTCTTGGCATTAATACACAGGAACTCAGGCAAGGGATTGGGGATTCCAAAATGGTTCCATCTGGGAAGGCTTCCTGGAGGAGGGGGAATGTGACTTATGGTTCTGATAGGGAGGAGAGAAGTGAAAGATGCTGAGAGGGAAGGGGGTGCTGAGCAGTGGCAGCAGGTTGAGCTGAGTTACAACAGGTATGACCTGGAGACCACAAGCTGGTCTTCATGGACCTTAACCAACTGCGGGAAAGCTCTAGAACTCAGTCCAGACCCAAGCCCGTGAGCTGGCCAAGGCTCCAGCTTCTTGCTGAGCTGCACATGTACACAGACACACAGAGGCAGACCCAGGGCTGGGTGCTCACACACAGGCTCCTGCATCTGCATGGATGTGTGTGCAAGCTCATGGAGAGGCACACTAGTGTGCTCATGTGCACGTTTCAGCTGCTGCTCTCTTGAGCATCATGCACATGTGTACACACCCAGGGACGTCCATATGTGCACATGCATGTGCGTACACAGAGGCACACTCATACACACTCACACACAACCTCCTGCCATAGCTCTTTGGAACACCCACACACATGTACATGAACAGGTATGGTACATGTGGGCCCTAAAGGTAGACATACACATGCGCTCTCTGTCAAGTTTTTGCAAAAATAGAAGCAATGTGGGGCACCTGGGAGGCTCAGTCATTTAAGCATCTGCTTTCAGCTTGGGTCATGATCTCAGGGTCCTGGGATGGAGCCCTGCGTTGGGTTCTCTGTTCAGTGGGGAACCTGCTTCTCCCTTTCCTTCTTCCTCTGCCCCTCCCTCTTCTCATGCATGCTCTCTCTCTCAAATAAATAAAATCTTAAAAAAAAAAAAAAGAAGCAATGAGTCCCCTTCCTGCATCCATACCCTTCCTAAATCTCCCTCCCCTGACATTGACCCTTGACTCAACCACGTGACTTGATTTGCCCAATAGGAAGGTAGCAGAGCTAACACAGGCAGGGGTTGAAATGTGTTTGTGTACTATGGCTTTGTCTTGCTGCACTTGGAACCTGAGGTTACAGTGTGAGCCAGCCTTGGCTAGCTTCCTGGAGGGGGAGTAACCACAGGACAAGTCACCCCCTGACCGTGAGTCAATAGCCACTAGCAGACATGCTGTGCCACTCAAGACCACCCCTTGGCAGAGCCGCCAGTTGCCAAAGACACAGGAACAGGCTCCAAAGAAACTCCCAGCCAACCCACAGAATCATGAGAAATTTGAAATAATCAATGTTTCTTGCTTTAAGCTACTGAGTTGCGGAACGACCTGTTACACAGCGCAAGCTAACTGATGTGAGCAGGCACTCACAGGAGCACGCAGATGGGCCATGTGGTTACGTATCACCCGGCCCAGCTAGGACTCTCAGACACACTGAGGTCCCCCTGCTGAGCAGAGCATGAGGGCTTCTTGGGTCTGCAAGACCCTGGACCATCTGGCAGGTTGGCTGCAAATCTGAAAGCCTTCTCTGTGACCATTCGAGCCATTCATTTGGTTTTCTTCCCATTTCTGGGTGTTGAGCCATGGATTTGCAGTGCATGGTGACACTACGAGGTGTCATTTCGTCCATACCCCTTTACTCTTTCTTATGACTCAGATCCGCTCCTCCTCCAGAGTCTGGAGGGCCAGTCAGGCTATGCTGCTGGAAGAATGGGTACCAACCGAGTCTCTGTCATGGGGACAGGAGCACTTGGGGTAGGCATGTGGTGACCCAGGCCCTGGCTCCCTCCAGGGCCCATCACTGCTGCGTGTCTCCTGATAGACACTCACAAACAGGGTTAAAGCAGACAGGTGCTCCGATCGAGTGGCCCTCTCCTTTGAAATGTTCTCTGATACCTCTTTGCACTGCCTGCACTTCAACTCTCCTTGTGATTTCTGTGTCTTCTACCTCTCCAGGACCATCCACTTGAGCCTCTCAAAGCCCTGTGCCATCCCCCTGGTCCAGACCCCTGCCAATACTTGCCTGGGGAATCACAGTGATCTCCCGACTGGGCCCTTACCATGGTCATGGCTCCTCCAGTCCATTCTTCATCCTGTTGTTGGGATCTTTCTAAAATGCAAAGCTGGTCTCTGGGTCAAAGGTCCATCAGGGACTCAAAGATGAAGTCAAGCCACTGAACACAGTCCACAAGGCCATTAGCGATGGAGTCCTGAGCACCTCTCCATCTGCTCTCTCTCTGCTGGGCCCCAGCCATCTTCTCGTGGTCAGCGTGGGGACCACATGCAGTCCGTCTGTGTCCCCATTCTCCTGTGGGCCTTTGTGCCTCTTGTCCCCATATCCTGGCCCTTCCCCAACTTTCCACACTCCGTTCCATTCACACTTTCACATATCCAGTTATTCCTAACTCAGCTTAGGCAGCCCCTGTCCTCAGGGGTTCCCTGAATTCCAAGGTCCCTGGGGTCCAGCAGCTCCTCCACTGCGCCCAGTACTTATCAAATTGCGTGATGATCACTTGTTTAATTATGTGCACTCTAGCGTGTCTTGATCACCAGTTTGTCCTGAAGCACTTACCTAGCACACAGTAGGCCTGGAATAAATGTGTACGGAAGGAGGGAAGGTCGGGGGAGAAGCTCGAGAGAGATTAGAGAACGTCCTTGCCCCAGCATGGTGCTCGTGTTGGTGGACAGACCTCATTTTCATTCCTCAAACAGGAGGACGATGTGTGCAGCTCTTGTCCTCTGAGCTGCTTCTCCTTTTGGGCCAAAGCTCTCCCACTCTCTGCTCACTTTCCTAAGATGACGACTTCCCTGGCACCTGCCTGGTCTGGTCCCAAACTCTCTCAGGTGCCAGTCCCTTCAGGGAACATGGGGCTTCCCTCTCATTACTTGCATTCTGCATTGTCAGGTGGCAGGTGCTGGCCGGTTCGCTGACGTCCATCACGGGTGGGCTATGGACTTCACGTTAGAGAAGTCACAAGAAGCACCAAGACCCAGCCACAGCATTGGGAGGAAACCAAGCTGAAGCTGTTGAGTCCCTGCAGCATGGGGATCTTGGGTCAGAAATGAATTGGGGGTCCTGAAAAGAAATGTTCTATAGTCCATCTGTCCTAGGCAAGAACTATTTCTTGCAGGGCATTCCATGTGAGCAAAGAGGCACCCAGGGGAATGCAGGATGGCTGAGAGGTGGCCTGCGGCTCCTACCCACTGGCAGTTCCCTGGGTAGGAAGGTGTGTCTAAGTCTTACAACCATATGCCAAATACCCACAAGAGGAGGAGACATGTGAGAAGTGTCAAGAGCTGGAGCCAAGTCTGGAGCTGAGACGGTTTCCTTCCAGCTGGAGGAGGAGGAAAGTCATCATCAAAGAGGAGGGGTTTGAGCAGGACAAAATCTGACTAAGCTGAGACTGGGGTGGAGGGCACAGGACGTCTTCTAGTTAGAGGGGATAACAATGCCAGCTGTCATTTATCGTGAACAAGCTGAGTGAGGGATACTGTACCAGACATTTTCCTGTATCACCCGTGAGCCTCACGGTGATGCTGTGCATGCAATATTGCCTCCGTTACACAGATGGAGAAACTGTGGTATGGAAGGCCAGTGAGTTGGCTGAGGCAGCTGATCTGGGAGCCAGGCTCTCAAACAAGAACTTTCTAGTTCTGCAACCTGATATATGAGTAAGTTACTGCTGCGTAACAAACCGCTGCAAAATGAGTGTCATAAACAAAAATCATTGTTTATTATTAGCTCATGGTTTGAAGAGCAATGGGATTCACCTTGGTGGCTTTCACCGGCCAGGTGAAAGCAGTTCCTGCCAGGTGGTGGTGGTGCTGGAGTCATCGGACAGGTCCTCAATTGCACAAAATGTTGGCTGACCACTGGGACAGTCACTGGAACTGAGAGGACTCCCCAGGCACAAAATGTTGGCTGTCCCCTGGGACAGTCACTGGAACTGAGAGGACTCCCCAGGCAGATGGTCTCCATGTGGTCTCTCCAGCATGGTGGCTCCAGTGTGCCTGAAAAGAGGAGGAAAGAGAGGGAAGCCAGGCAGGAGAATGGGGAGAGGCATAGCACATCTGAAGTAAAAGTCCAGGATTTGGGCTTGGGTCACCCTGCGGTTTGGTGGTGCCAAGAACCAACCTGGGGACATCAAAGGATGAGCTGGATTGGGACAGTTGACTTTGGTGCCCATGTTGAATGAGAGGTATGAAGAAGACATGTTGGAAAGTGCCCAGAAGTGGATAGAACTGTAGGTCTAGACCTTGGACAGTGCACTGGGACTGAGTATGCAGATTTCAGGGACGTGAGGTGGTATCAGAAGCCATGGTATGGGGGACCCCTCCAAAGGAGAGAGAGCTGAGCCTCAGTAGAAGGATGCCAGACCCCTGGGGACTCTGATGTTTGGAGTGTGGTACCAGAAAGAGAGCAGGAGCCATCAGTCCAAAGGAAAGCCCCAGGAGACCCAACACCAAGACTCTAGGAACATCCTCCACAGAACGGCAGGGACAGACCGTCACTCGCGCCAAGACCCATCTCTGTCTACTGTAGGACACCCATCAATCCTTTCTTCCTTGGATCCAATGGCTGATCATTTCTGTTGGTGCAAATTCTATCCCTGGTCACAATGGAAGCCCCATAAAGACAAGCACTGTGTCACAGGCACTGGTGACATCACCTGCGGTCTTGCCATGCAGAGCTAAGTGGACACACCCAATGTGAGATGAGTGAAATGTCAGAAACAGGTAAAAATGTGGCTGCCTGGGAGCTGTGGGCCTGGCTTCTGTCATCGGGTATCTCCCTCCTGTCTGAGTTTCCCTTCACCAAACTCCCCAGCGAATGTTCCAGAACCGCTATCTCGCCTGACGTTTTTGTGGTACAGCAGAGGCCTTGGGAAGGAAGTGGCTTTCCGAGAGGTGAGAGGTTATGGTCAGTGTCAGAGATGGGCCTGGGAGGGAATGCCCAGTAGGCCAGCTCCATGCCCAGCGGCACTCAGAGTTCCAAGGAACAATGGGAAGAGGGAAGGCTGCTCCCCAGGGGGACTAACCAAGGGACTAGCAGGCCTTCCCCACGAAGTTGACACACACATATACATACACCACACACCCAACACGCAGCTCTGGGAATGGCGCTCGGGCCCACGCAGTCAGAAGCCGGGGCAGGCCATGCGACCCACAGCCAGCGCCAGCCTGGGGGGCCTGCTGAGCGCCAAGCTGGCCGAGACCCCGCCCTTGGCAATGCTGGCGCCTCCAGGACCTTGCGGCGGGCTGATCTCCTTGCAGACCCTGGGTCCCAGGGCGGAGGGGAGGAAGGGAGACATTGCTGTGGTTTTGCGGCCAAAGAGGGAACATACTTAGGATATTTAGGGGATGGATAGGGAACTGGCCCCACTCCCCCCCAGGCTCTGCCGGCCAGAGCTCAGCCACTGGAACATGCCATTTGAGAAATGTCTTCATTTTCTCTCAGTTGCTGGCCAGGTTCCCGCCACACTCATTGAGAGCGGGAAGAGGGGGGGCAGAAGAGGGAAGGTAAGGGTCATAGATGGGAGCAAAAGAGGGCGGGGGACTGGTTCTCAAGAGCTCTCCAGGCAAAGCAACACCATGGGGTCTGCCAAATCTGCCTGCCACGTGCTCCGACGGGACCCCGGGCGGCTCCCCAGACCCTGGCGTCTCACCCTGGCCCAGGGCCCAATGGGGGCACACCACGCACCAGGGGCCCAACATGCCCAGCGGGCGCCACCCGTCCAGTCACATTAGAGAGCCCTGCTCCAAGGACGCCAGCGGAGAGCCCAGTTAAGCTGGGTGCCTCGCCTGCCAACAGCAAACCTCTCAAGTCCGTCTTTATTTTTTATAGACCATGGCTTAAAGGCCCCAGCCACTGCGAATCCTGGCTTCCCCTGATTATTTGTAATTTTCAAACACCTTGATTTATTGCCTGAAAGTCTCTGACTATAGCCATAGACACAGGATTTCAGAAATGTCAGAGCTGGGAAAGAAAATGCCAGAGCTGCTTTCCTCCCACTGCCTTATTTACAGACGAAGAAACCAAGGCCCGAGGAGGTGCCCATAGAGATGACAAGGCATGTAGGAATAAGCAGTGGCTCGACGTGAAGAAATTCTGATGTTGGTGGGAGACAGTTGGCGGCAGGGAGAAGAAACAGGCTTCAGATCAGGTGTCCTTTTTTCGAACCGTCACCGGGTCACTTTAGCTGCGTGACCTTCGAAAGTTACCGACCATCAGCTTTCTCATCTGTAAAATGGGAACCAGCATGTCCTTTATAGCCTGAGGATCATGAACGGAAACCACCATCCACCGAGACTGGCAAGTGGCGGGCGTGCAAGAAACATACCTTCTCTCTCTAGGTCTCAGCCTGACATCTGCACGTCATCCCCTGTTACCGATTTTTAGTAAATTCGAGACCTGGGCACTTCACGGGAGAAGACTAAACCCCACGGGACTTTGTCCTATGAATGGGACGCGGCTTCCTGGAGACAGCTGGCGCCAGGCCTGGGGACAGAACCTTCCTCCAGAGAGGGCCCACAGCCCAGCAAAGGGGAGGGGCTGTGTCCGAATGCCCGCCCTGCCGCTGGACCCGAGACGTCACCCGATCGGGTGGATTCAGTGGTGGAGGTGGACCACTGTGCCCAGGCATCGGAAAACAGACACCTGGCTCCAAGTGTGGAACAGGAGATTTACCTTAAAGATACCCTGGTTGGGGCCCGATAGGGATCAGCTGGCATTTCGTGGGGCCGAAAGAGGGCCCACAGCCCAGCAAAGGGGAGGGGCTGTGTCCGAATGCCCGCCCTGCCGCTGGACCCGAGACGTCACCCGATCGGGTGGATTCAGTGGTGGAGGTGGACCACTGTGCCCAGGCATCGGAAAACAGACACCTGGCTCCAAGTGTGGAACAGGAGATTTACCTTAAAGATACCCTGGTTGGGGCCCGATAGGGATCAGCTGGCATTTCGTGGGGCCGAAAGAG
>NW_019154138.1:4146762-4211060 GCF_002288905.1 Enhydra lutris kenyoni
TGGCAACTGAATACTTTGCCCCGCCTGACCCAGCCCCTGTCCCAACGCCATAGATCAATTTCTATTTTTTCCTTTCTTCTGTAAACAGTGGCGCTGGGGCAGGTCTGCCCGGCCGGCTTGCCCGCAGGCCCGCCCCAGAATCCTTGATCGTCTGTGGCAGATAATGTTGGCTTGAATTTGCACCCATCCCAATTTTCATTCACACTGAGCTTTTTTGGCACTTTAGTAATGAAAAAAGAGAAGGGGTGGGGGTGGGGGGAAGCGATGGGTTGGGTGGTGGGGCAGGGGCATCGATATGAAACATCCCGGCTCAGATTCTGGGCAAACAGCTGCTTTGTGTTTGGAATTTGGGGCTTGACTGGGTTTCAAGGCAAACCACAGCACTGAAGCAAGCCTTTCTTCTCTCTGCCAACCGGCGCCCACAAATGCCTAAATTTAGAAGCTGGCAATTGCTCTCATTTAGGATTTTGGGGGAAACTCAGGTAATACAAACTATCTCAGATCAGAAAGGTTTATGAACTCACTTTGTAGATAGAGTCGACTTGTTTCGCCGGTGGTGGCTGTAGGGGGATCTTTTCGGCTTCACCGTTTTCTCAGAGACTCAAATGCGATTTCTATCTTGGAAATGAAGTCGACAGACTCTGTTTTGAGACCTCCCTTCTCTGGGGATTTACCTGGAGCTCGTCTGCCAGGCGCCCCCACAGCCGTATGCACCGTGAACGTCTGCCACGCGGCTCATGGTCACGGCCGCCAGCACAGGGCCCAACTGTCCGGCGGGGAAAGCCTTGCAGGCATATTCCTGCCGAGATGCCTAAAATCATATTTTATAGGAGGTGGCAAGATGGGAAGGCAAGAAACCCTTGAAGAGAGAATAGCAGAGAAAGAAGCAGAAAGAAGAAAGAAAAGGAGGTTTGAGACCAAGACACGGGCCAGGTTCCTTCCGCTCTTAGCAGAGTGACTACCCAATGTGCTCCGAGGCTGGAGAGGTGTCCCCGGCCACACCCCACCCTGGCCATCCATGTCCTCACATGCACCGGACGGGGCTCTCATCCTCTCATCCCTTTGACGTGTATGTGCGGTGGGATGGAAAAGAGAAGCCCATGGAAAAGAGAAGCCCACCTCCATTCTTGTCTTTCTTGTACACCCAGAGAACTAAAACACAAAACGCAGTTGTCAGGAAGGGGGGAAAGTGTGGCTGATTGCTGTGTGAGCTTGGGTAAATTTCTTGACTTTTCTGGTCTTACATTTCCTTATATATAAAGCATGCATAATAATACCCTCCTATCTCCTAGAGTAAAAATTGAATAAAATAACATGTCCAAAGCACCATGAGAGGGAATCCTCAGTACTTGGGAGGGACCTGAAGGGTGATGGCCCTTATGTCATTATACTATGTCATGGACTCTTGGGGGTCAATTTGTTTTGTCCTCACTGATATCTGAGGTACGGCAAAGCAAGCCGAGACAATTCAGCTGAGTGGCACAGACAGAAGGTACTGCCGAAGAGGGCCTGGGTGACACAGAGGTCTGCCTGGAAGAGGAGAGAATTAAGGGACAAGGGACATGATAACCAAGATGCAGATTCTGAAGTCAGCCTAACTGGGTTCTTATGTCACCTCTGTTCCTTAGAAGCTGTGTGACCTCAGGCTGGTTATTTAACCTCTCTGTGTCTCATCTGTAAAACGGGAATGATCATCTCCCTGATATGAGGAAGTAGAGATGCAACGTGGGGGGCCTGGGGGGTAGGAAAAGAATAAATGAAACAAGATGGGATCAGGAGGGAGACAAACCATGAGAGACTCTTAATCTCACAAAACAAACTGAGGGTTGCCAGGGGGAGGGGGGGTCGGGAGAGGGTGGTGGGGTTATGGACACTGGGGAGGGTAAGTGCTATGGTGAGTGCTGTGAAGTGTGTAAACCTGGCGATTCACAGACCTGTACCCCTGGGGCTAATAATACATCATATGTTTATTAAAAAAATTTAAAAAAATTATAAACAAAACAAAACAAAAACAAGAATGATCATAATTGATACTCCCCCTCCTAGCATTGTTATGGTCATAATTGATACTCCCCTCCTAGCGTTGTCATGGGGATTCAATGAGGGAATCACTTAGAATCACACGTGACACAGAGAGAACATTCAGGAAGATCGCTATTCGGAAACTAAGCCTGGTGCTTGGGTGGGAGAGGTGGGCAGGTGGAGTGGAAAGTGGAAGGGATTCCTGGCTGGGAGAGGATTGTGAGCAGTGACGAGTGGGTGGCTGGAGGAAGACACAGTCAGGGACCAAGGACTAGGTCCAGTTATTTGGAGCAAGGTGTTGGTTCTGAGGTTTAATGGGGAGAAGAAAGCTGAGTCAAACCCACTGGGGTCTGAACACCAGCCTAGAAGACTGGGCTTCATGTCATGTCAGGCAAATAGTCAAAGATGGCTTCTGGGAAGGGGGCTTCTCAGAAGCAAGTGCTATCCCTGCTTGGTCTTGGAAACAGCATACAGGACAATGTATGGAGAGGAGAGGAGAGGAGCCGTTGAAGGCTGGGAGGCCAGGCCAGTAACAGCTGCCTAGGCTCAGGGGTCAACTTCAAAAAGCCTAGGCTGAGGATGGCAGAATTCGTACCACCTCCCCGTCCTTCTGTGTCCATGGCAGACATCAGTAATCGGTCACGGCTGTCTTCCCCAACGAGGCCAAAGATAGCCTTCGAATCTTTCCCCACCCTGTACTCCAGGTGGCTACCTCCTGTGAGCCAGAGCTGGGACTTGGGAGGAAGCCTGATCGCCTGTGCTGGCCTGGACCAAGATGGTGGGACTGGGATGACCAAGAAGGACCAATGTGAGTACGAGAAAAGAAAAGGAGAACACACAGTTCCCAGGGGGTGCTGATGGATAGGAGGAGGAAGAAGAGGGAGATGTCAGGGGTGACTTAGAGTTTTGGGGTCGCTGCTTGGAAAATGTGCTTGGTATTGTTTAGGGCAGGAGAGGCAGGGTGGGATGGGGGTGGGGAGGGCCGCATTTTGGATTAAGGAGAGGTGGCCTTGGGGCACGCTGAGCCGTAGGTGAGGGCAGGACACCTGAGAGGAAGCATTCAATCTACTCTTGGAGATACTGGTCTGAAGCTCCACTGCAAGCTGGGGCTGGGGACATGGGTTTGGAAGCCAGCCACATGGAGGTGACAGCTGACATTGTCAGGGCGGATGAGAGAGTGTGAGACAGATGAGCAGAGGGCTGAGGCCCAGCCCAAGCAAACACTCGGCTAAATATCAAATATCGCAAATATTGCAGAGAGAGAGAAGTAGACACAGTTAGAGAGGGAGGTGGGAGGAGAAGGGCATCCCGTCCTGTCAAACGGGCCGAGGAAGAAGACAACTGGAGAAGAAAGGGGGATGGTTAGCAGGCAGCAGAGCAAAACCTAGGGACAAGGTCTGGACCAGCCTTCTGGGTGCTATGCTTTGGGACATTTTGATCCTGGTGACTCCTGGGACTCTTTCTTAAGAGGTCTCCATCTCCACTGTAGCAAATAAATTAAAATTCACCCACAGTCCACATTTAAAATAGTTTTTTTTATAACTATATACAAATTGAGTTGGCTTACGGTTGAGTCATTGACGTAATGTTATGGTTTGTAGACATTTAAACATATATTAATTTTAATTTTGTGGTTTTCTTTTTATATCTGAGAGCCAAAAATATTTTTCCAGTTCTCAGATATTTTCACAGGCCCTTGAGAAACATATTACAAAGCTTAGACATTCTGCTCCTGGTGCCAAATGTTTTCAACAGCCCAGCCTGGGATGGCAGTGGCAGGGGTTGGGGGCGGATCGTATGGGCCCAGGTCCGACAAAGACCGCCCTGTGATTTGGTTACATTTACTTCCATCAACTTACGAGTGTCCTCTAGGCTGGCTTGTATGTGACTCGGTCCCCATGAGGTCATGGCCATTCATCTGAGGGTTACTTTCTGCATAGACAGAGTAGGCACTGCCTATGTGTTGGGATAGAGTCCAAAGGATCTCTTTGGTGTCTCGGGTTGACTCTCTAACCTCCGAATTGTGGAGTTGTCTTGGGCCTCCAGAGCAGGGACTGGGGCAACAGGAAGACCAGAAGCACCCAGGAGCTCAAGGAACAGCTGTGCCCCAACCAATGCAGAAGTCTTTCAATGTGTGTTTGTGTTTTCTAGAGGGAAGGACCTTCTAGAGGGATGGACCGAGGGAGAAGGAGAGAAGAGATTCTCAAGCAAGCTCCATGCCCAGCGTGGAGCCAGGTGTGGGGTTCGATCTCACCACCCTGAGACTGGTGCCGAAACCAAGAGTCAGACGCTCAACCGACTGAGCCGCTGAGGCACCCTGTATTTCAGTGTTTTAATGACCTGCTGAAAATCAGCTCTGGTTGTATGCGTGTTCATGCCTCCTGGGGGTCCCAGGGCAATGCCCAGGCTCCCTGATTCCCTTGTCAGGATGAGAATTATACTTCCACTCAAAGCAGCAGCTTTTCAGAGCTGTTAACACTGCACGTGGAGGAGAGGCGTGGGCACCCTTGAGACCTGTGGGAGGGTCCGTTCGCTGAGGACAAAGCACTCTGTCCCGGAGCAGGAGGACCTCCAAGACTCAGAGAGAGTTGGTACCCGGGTGAGCTGACCAGGAAGCCTCAGCAAAGCCAGAGGACTCGTGGGCTCATGGCCAGCCGAACCCACAGCCCTGCCCTACCGCCGAGTCTTCCCGGTGCCCTTCCAAGGGTCTTCGGCCTGCCCCGCCCCCCCCCCGACGCGACCCGCACCCCCCCCCCCCGCCCCCGCCCCAGGCGCACGGGAACAGGCCGGCAGAGCCAAGCTGCAAAGTCTAAGTACTTTTTAAGCACTGCAATTTAGTGCAATTATTTGAAAGTAAACAATCTGCTCTGTCAATTAAACAGTATTTAGCTTGCGTTTCTTCTGACGCGTCACACAATCAGCTCTAGAGCTCGCTCTCCGAGCGGGGCCCAGAAACGGGCAGCTGGCTTTTCCTCCGCAGCCCTGGTACCTGCCGGTCCACGGCCGGGTCTTGGAGGGGCTGTCGTGTGTGTTCCCTTTATTCCCAGGCGACAGGTAGTGAGATGCCAGATGGCGGCGGCAGCGGCATCGGGCACAGCTCTGTGGCCTTCCCAGCTGGGTCCCGCCCTTCTCTGTCCCTCTGACCCACCTTGCTGCAACTGGAGGGTGCTTCTGGGGACAAGAGGAAGGGAATCCTTGTGGGATATGTCCACTGCCTCCGAGGGGTTTGTTTTATTTTATCTGGTTTCATTTTGTTATTTTATTTTATTTTGTTTTGTTATTTTATTTTATTTTATTTTATTTTATTTTTTTATTTTATTTTATTTTTTGTTCTAGATAAAATGAATCCATCCCAGCGTGCAAGCGCCCGAAGCCTTTCTTTCATTTTTACATCCATACGCATTTCATGGAAATCTAATCCATATGTTCCCCATTCATGGACACTTAACTCCTCCAAATATTATTTCTAAGAGCTGTTTGATGTCCAGAGACCCATGCCAGCCATTTATTAGAGACTTTTGCTCTAAGACCCAACACATTGTTCCCTCGAAATGCACCTTGTCCGGGCCCCTGAAGGAAGCCAACATCTGCAAGGGGACGGTTTAGAGTCTAGAACATGGAATCATGGGAGTGAAAGAGCACCCCCGCTCCAGGGCATGCGGGTTGGGGGGCAGGAAGGGGTGGCCCCTGGCTGCCATCTTCCCACCAAGGACTCTCCACATGCAGCCCTGCCCCTGAGCCAGGTGCAGCCCAGCTCACGTGTGTTCGTGCCATCTGGAAATCCTTCTGATGTAAGCCTCACCTGTCTCCATGTTACTTGGCTTTCAGGACCCGGGCTTGCTCCAAATCATCTTTGGCCCAATTGACATGGCTTCATGAGGCACCCTCTTCTGCTGACGGATGCTCTAATGAAAATCAATCATCATTTGCATCTGTAAAGGGTATCACAGTTCATAAAGTGATTTTATATCCATCGTCATGTCTCATCGTTCAGCGACCCTTGAGGATGGGCTGAGTGGGGGCCAGCCCACCCCCTTTTACCACCGGGGAAACTGAGGCCCAAAAGACTAAGACTCACTTGGATTCAGGTCCTCTGCTTCTGATTGGGTCATCTTCTACCATGAGGAATCCATCCTTCTGTAACTTTCACCTACTAATTTACTTCTCCTCTTGGTACTTTTACAGGAGAAAAATGACCATCGTCATCTCATCACTATCACAGGGACTCTGGTCACATTTCTACATCTAGGGATCTGTCATCTGCAAAATGCTCTGGGAGCCCCCACACTAATGTCATCAGAGGGCAAATAGAAATGTGCATGACCTGATCCCTGAGCTGGGTATCAGGTGTGCGTGTGGCATGCGAATTCATGTTCAGAGTGTCACGCACGGAAAGCGTACAGCTTTTGCAGAAGGTGGCTTTCAGTTCAGATCCGTGTAAGGACAGTGCTCTTCCCAGAGAAAGGAGTTCAGGGCTTCTTCTTAGCCCGAAGCTGCTGAGAACCCAGGAAAATGTCCTGACATGAGCAAAATTGCTTTCCTAGTGTTGCTGTGAAGATGTTTATTTCTTACCATATGATCCAGTAATTCTGCCGCTAGGTATTTACCCAAGAGAAATGAAAACACTAATTCGAAAAGATCTATGCATGCCCTATGTTTCGTGCAGCATTATTTACAATAGCCAAGATATGGCGGCAACCTAGTGCCCATCCGTGGATGGATGGGTAGAGAGGAGGTAGTGTGTGTGTGTACAAGGGAATATCACTCATAAATGAGAAAGAGATCTTGCCACTTGGGGCAATACGGATGGACCTAGAGGGTGTTAGGCTGAGTGGAATAAGTCAGAGAGATACAAATACCATGCAGAATCTAAAAAATAAAAAACAAGCAAATGAACAAACAGACTATTAAAATACAAAGTAAAGGGACTCCTGGGTGGCTCAGTCGGTTAAGCCACTGCCTTCGGCTCAGGTCGTGATCCCAGGATCCTGGGATCAAGCCCTGCATCGGGCTCTCTGCTCAGTGGGGGGCCTGCTTCCCTCTCTCTGCCTCTGCCTGCCATTCTGCCTACTTGTGCTTTCTCTCTCTCTCTCTCTCTCTCTGACAAATAAATAAATAAAATCTTAAAAAAAAAGTAAAAAGTGGTGATTGCTGGAAGGGAGGTGTATGGGGAATGAGTGACATAAATAAAGGGGATGAAGGGCACAAAGTTCCAGTTCTAAAATTAATAAGTCACAGAGACGAAAAGTACAGCACAGGGAATATTGTCAACAAGACTGTGATAATGTTGTTTGGTGATGGACAGTGACCACACAGATGACGGTGAGCGTTGTGTAATGCGTAGAGTTGTTGAATCACTGTGTTGTACGCCTGAAACTGATACAATATTGTATGTTAATTGTACTTCAGTAAAATAAATACGAATACAAAGTAAATATAAAGAGAAGTAGGAATATTCCCATTTGACAGATGAAAGACACTGCGGGTTAAGAGGTTATATTCCTGCCTGGGCATACATAGCTAACCGCTTGCTCCTCTAAAATGCCACTCACATATCAAAATCTGGGGGGTAGGAGTGCCTGGGTGTTTCAGTTGGTTGCGTGTCTGCCTTGGGCTCAGGTCGTGATCCCATGGTCCTGGGATCAAGTCTTGTGTCGAGTTCCCTGCTCAGTGGGGAAACTGCTTCTCCCTTTCCCTCTGCCTCTTCCCCCTGCTCGTGGTTTCTCTTTCTGTCTCTCAAATAAATAAATAAAATCTTAAAAAAAATTAAAATTAAAAAATAAAATTTGGGGGGTAAACAAAAAGCAGTACATGTCCAAATGTCTAAGACCCTCTGGGGGAAATATTTCTTCTTTGCACAAAAGTTTATTGAGTACGTGGTTTGAGTTAAGCATCAGGCCAGGGATGCCAGGGATAAAGGAGGAACCGGAACAGATATGGGGCTTGCTCTCAGGGAGCTGGCCTTTTAGTGAGGAGGACAAACAAGGTCACAGAAAAGATCACCTCTGAGACTTGAGCAGCATAATCAGCAGTATCATTGGAGGAGGGACTGAGGGGACAGAAGATAAAACAGGAAGTGTATTGTCCCTCATCTCCACCACAATCAGAACAGGAAGCATGCCCTCTTTCCTACTGAAACCATGAAGACGAGTTTGCCTGCATGAAGATACATTCTCTTCCTCCTTAGTGCTCTTTCCTGGCACAACCCCAGGATTCTCTCCTACAAGTCTCTGGCATCCTGCCTGCCACTGCTCAACTTTTACTGAGTACGTACTATGGGTTGGTCGTCATTCTAGACCAATAAATTGCACTCACAAATGTGAACCATAAATGTACTTTTACATTTTCTAGTGGCCACAAAAGAAAGAGTAAAGGGGTGCCCGGTTGGACCAGTTGGAAGAGCATACAACTCTTGATCTCAGGGTTGTGAGTTCAAGCCCCCAGTTGGGGTAGAGATGACTAAAAGTAAATAAATAAATAAACTTTTTAAAAAAAGAACATTAAAAAAAAGAGAAACAATAAAAAGAAATAGGTGAAATGACTTTTAATATTATATTTACATAACTCAGTCTATCTAAAATATTATCATTTTAATATTATCACTTCAGTATCAATATAAAAGTGATGATGAGATATTTTATATCCTTTGGTTTATACTCAATCTTTGAAATTTAGCCCTTATTGTATGCATACAACACACTTCAAGTTGGACTGGCCACGTTTCAAGTGCTTCATAACCATGTGTGTCCAGTGGCTGCAAAATTGGACAGCATGCTCTATGCTCTTTATATATATATTTCCATTGAGTCCTTACAGCAATCCAGTAAGAAATCTAGTAATGTCCCCATATTATAAAAGATATATCTGAGGTGTCAAAATGACAAATCTAAGGGGCCATGGCTTCTGAGAGATGAAAATGGCTTCAACCTGGGTCTGACTAAATAATTCTGCACCCTAGCTTTCCTTTTCCAGCTGGGCTTGGTTGGACACTGCTGTGTCCCCCTGGAGTGCAGTGTCCGGCTGCCCCATACATACCACCTTCCTCAAGAGCCCCACTAGAACTAAACGTTTCAGATGCACAGGCTTGGGGAAGGTGTGATCAGGAAGCCCTCCAGAAGGCAGGGTCCTTGGAGGGTTATTACTCACTCTACCTCACGGCCGTTGATACTCTGAAAGCATTTCCACTTCATCGGCTCCTTTGAGAGTATGGTTATGATTCCCATTTTCTAGATGGGACAAATCCTGAAAAGTTCAATGGGATAACATGTAAGATACAAATAATTTCCACAGTCGGTGCCTGGGTGGCTCAGTCCATTGAGCGTTCGACTTCTTGGTTTTGGCTGGGGTCCTGATCTCAGCGTGGTGGGATCGAGCCCCACGTCGGGTTTCATGCTCAGGACAGAGTCTGCTTGGGATTCTCTCTCCTTCTCCTTCTGCCCCCTCCTGCTGCATGTTCTCTCTCTCTCCCTCAAAAAAATAAAATCTTTTTTTAAAATAAAAAAAAAAATTCTATTGTTTACTGAGTGCCAACTATCATATTTAAGTAACTTGGACACTATTTGAAAGCAAGACACAGCATTTCTTACATGCCACCTAATTGGAAGGTGGGAATGATTGTAAACGTAGCAATGTTGAATGTGTAAAACAGGCACATTAGAAGGAATAAAACAGTAAGCAGACAGAGTAACACATGTCCAAAGTGAAACAGACAACACACTAGACGCTTGCGTTGCATCCTCATGGGAATGTCGAGAAGCAAGTATCGTATCCTCATGTTACAGATAAGAATCCTAATATTCAGAGAAATCTGATCAGTTTCAAGATCACAAGTTATCAGTCATATTTTTTAAAAGATTTATTTATTTATTTTAGAGAGAGAGCACGCGCACGCGTGGGAGAGACAGAGGGAGAGAGAGACAGAGAATCTTAAGGAGACTTCACTCTGAGCACGGAGCCTGATGCGGGGCTCAATCTCACAACCCTGAGATCATGACTTGGGTTGGAACCAAGAGTTGAGCCCTTAACTGACTGAGCCACCCAGGCGCCCCATAAGTTACTGGCAATATTATTGAGAAGAACTAAGAAGAGACAAGCACTGAACTAGGAACTTGTGACTGGAGCCAGCGCTTCCTCTCCTCCATCTTGCCTGTCATTCCACACCACTGTGTCCATTGGTCTAGGCTAGTAACACAGAGTACCTAGTTCCAGAAACATAAATCAGCACACGCTGGTTTCCTGCACGTGCTACACATCCATCATGGCGGAAGGGCTCTATTCATTCTGTAGTCAGTCACTCAGGCCTTCAAAGAATCAGGGCTTCCACCATCTCAAGCATGGCCAATCACGGTACCAGAAAGAAAAAAGATAACCCACTGCGCTTACGTGCTTAGCGAAGCAGTGACTCGTGTCACTTCCATTAACAACTCATTGGCTAGTGCTGGGGACATGCACTTACTCACCCACATAGTGGGCCAGGAAGTCAAATCCTACCTGGAGCCCAGGACGGGAGAGGACCAGAAATACTTGATGGACAGAACTAATAACTAACAACTACACCCAAAGGCTACCGATAGAACCTCTCAGGAAGTCCCATCTTCCTCTTCCGAATTGGAGGCCAAAGCTGGGATGAGTTAGAGTATCCATTGCCTTCTATCACTGATGACTTCCTGTCCGGCTCAGCTTCCTCCCTATTCCAGGGTCCACACGCACAGGGGAAAGAGGAGATGTGACCGTGCTGGATGAGGTCACGCTTTGAGGCTGGGCCTGAGCCCATGTGGGGCCGCACATGTGCGTGGTGGAAGGATCTGGCAGGCTTTGCCTTTCCCAGGGCCTCCTTTTCCCTCGAATGCTGGATTCATCCCTGCCTATCAGAAATTGATAAGGCCATGGAAAAAGTGAGACTGTGGCTGGGGATCAGAAGGGAGGCCTGGTGCGGGGGGGAGCTGGAAACGTTCCTACCATCACAGGAAAAGTCTGTCTTGTATCTCACCACGTCCCCCACTTCGCCCCCGGATTCAGGAACTCATGCGAGTTTTCCACAAACTGATTTTGTTGCATAGAAATTGATGAATGAGCTCAGGCATGCAAGCTGTCATGGAAAACAGCCCTTGAGATACTGGCCACCGATCCCTGGTGCGGGATCAGAGCAGACGGTAGGGCGCTGAATTGGTCGGTGGGGGGAGGCCTTCATTTTTCTTTACATGAACTTCATCATGGCCTGTTTCCCACCCAAGCCTGGGGCTCAGCCCTGGGAGGACCCAGGCTTGGCCTGGACCACTCAGGGGCAGGACCCTGACCTACAGCAGTACGAACCCATTCATGAAAATTTGTCACGGATTTCTGGAAGCATCCTGAGAAACGGAAAAAGCAAGAAAAGTTAAAGTGGAGTTTATGTTGAATTTGAAACACATATGAAGGTAACTTTCCAAAAGGGACTTTGAAGATGGCGGGGAGAAATGGCCTTAAGCTAGTCCTCCCCACAACCAGGTGGGGAAGCTGTTTCCCACACTGGGTTGAGGATAGAAGGCTGCACGACCTTGAGCCTCAAGGTCCTGAGATCAGCCACTTGACCATGAATTATCCCCACCATGGAGTCACATCAAGCTCAGAGAGGAAAACACATGCTTTGGCCCCCCCGGAGCTCAAGCCACTTTCAAAGAGCAGAAAGACACTGGGGGTGTGGTCATGAAGTGACTGAAGGAGGGTCACTGCTGGCCCCATAGGGCGCTGGGTGTGAACTTCAAAAAGATGTCCACTCTAGTGGGTGTGCAGCCCCCCTCCCTGCCCTGGCTGGGTGCCCGAGGGCAAGATTTCCTTCTTAAGTCTGAGCATAGGCTCTGCTTCCTTCCTCAAATTAGAGACCCACTTCCTCCACCCACAAGGCCTCCCTGCTTGGGCATATGAATTGAGCCCCTGAAATCAAAGGCTGCAGTTCTCTCCTCCCTTCCCCCAGTACCTTTACCTGGCCTCTCCTGCTTTTCCTGCATCCTGGGGAGGGGCGGGGATCTCTAGAGGAGCTCCTGCACCCTTGCTCTTTGTTCTCTCAGCTCCCGATTGTCCCTGGCACCACGTTTGTCCCTGTGTGTTGTGAATACTTCCCCCAAGAGATAGTACATCCCTGGGAAGGCAGGGGTCCTATTCGCCCTGTGCCATGCTAGAACCCAGCCCCTAAAACAGTGTCTGACACACAGCAAGAACTCAAGAAAATAGCTTAGCGAATGACTGAACAAAGGAAAGAAGTCTAAGCTCATTGGTGTTTTTGTGTTTTATCCTGAGAGAGCGTGTTTCTATTCTATAGTTAGCAACACAGACGTGGGGAATGCTTTCTCTTTCTCTTAGCTGGAATCTTCCAAAGTATCAGGGGAGATGGGCTATGTCTTGCCCCTCAGACCCATGAATCTCAGGGTGAGAATTTCACTTTCTCCCACTCTTTTGCAGATAGATAGCCACAGAGGCCCTCCCTGTTGGGTGCACTGACCAGATGTGACTCACCATCAACCAAAGTTTGAATTCCTGCTCCATTCCCAGCTCCCTAGGGAAGACCAGTGGTCTGGATGGTAACCCTGATGGCTGGTGTCCCTGCTGTAGCCTCTGGAGCTGGTTAGTAACCTCTCCGGGTCTCAGTGTTCTCATACGTTCAATGGGGACAATAGCAGTACAATGAATGCGGGTTTGTGAGGATTCAAGGAGCTTAGAAACGTGAAAAGATTAGATGGTGTCTGGCATGTAATTAGCCATCGAGAAACGATGCCAATAATGTTATTACTCCCCACGGGGCCACAGTTCTTTCTGGCTGGGACCCCAGGGGAGGTTTAACGGGCTCACTCAAGTCACTCCATCATTCATCAGCCAGAGAAATCTCCCCTGGGCCATGCCCTGAGCCTGGCTCTTTTTCAGCCTCGGGGAGGAGGAGGGTCCTGGGAGGGATTGCTGTTGGCCCTGGGTGGGTCAGTGTGCTGAGGGAACCAGCAGGGACAGCTGAGTGCCCCCATTCTGTCCTCATGTGACTGACCCTTCTCAGCACCTCAGAGAGCCCCCTCTGAGAACCCACCACGGAAGCTGTGACTTCCAAGTCGATTTATTAAACACCAACTGTATGCGAAGCACCGGAACTATGGGGGTGAAGGAGACCATGACGTCCTGCCCTCAGGAAGCTCAGCTTCCAGTGGCCCTAGCAGATCCTAAACTGATCACCAGAGGATATCTGGGGTCTGGCAGAGAAAAAAACAACCCAAATGCTCTCTGATTGTTTCCTTGGGCTTTCCATAACGGATGTTAGGCTGGGGGTCGCACCCACCTCTCCCGCAGAAAAATGGGTTTCCTGTAGAAAACAGCAACACAGGGCCCACGATGGGACTCTCTTTCATTGATTAGATGAGGCTGGGCACCTGGTGGTCGCTAATGGCTGCCAGGGCCCTTAGTCTCTGAGTCTGTCTTTGCAGGATGGAGATGATCTCACCTGGTCTGTGTGGCTCAGCTCATGGAAGGCAGAGGTCCTCCCTGCCTCTTTCCATTTAGTTGCTCCCTCTTCCAAACCATCCACCACAGGAAGCCATAGAGCTTCCCTTTATTGCTTTCTTTCTTTCTTTCTTTTTATTTTATTTTTTTAATTTAATTTTTATTTTTTATTATTTTTTATTTTTATTTATTTTATTTATTTTTATTTTATTTATTTATTTGAGAGGGAGAGTGAGGAAGAGAGAGAGAGGGAGAGCACAAGCAGGGGGAGCAACAAAGGGAGAGGGAGAAGCAGACTCCCCGCTGAGCAGAAAGCCCGATGGGGGACTTGATCCCAGGACTCTGAAATCATGACCTGAGCCAAAGGCAGATGCTTAATCGACTGATGTACCCAGGTGCCCCCAGAGATCTTTCTAATATGCAAAGTTGACCCTGACGATTACTTTCAAGGAATCTGGGGTAGAATCCAAGAAATCCCAGTTCCTCTACTTGACTTTCAAATAGGGGGACCCTACACCCTGATTTGTCTGACGTAGTCCTGATTGAAGACTATTATCCTCTGCTTTTAAGATCTAGAATAATTACGCATGGAGCCCCCTTTCCCCTCTTCCCTCAGACTGGAACGTTTACATCCAGAAACAGAGGAATGAAGTCTTTCATGACTTGGTCCTACTTCCTTGTTTGGCTGCTTCCTATACCTCTTTGCAAGCATACTATCCTCCAGCCTGCCATGCTCCCTCTGACCTCCAGGACACGTGGTGTGCTGCTTCTTCTAGCGGGACATTTCCCTTCCCTACCATCCTACCCCCCCTTCTACCTCGTCCTGGTTACCACCAGGGTTCCCTCCCCCAAGGTTCCCTCCAGGAGGGAGGCCCCCCAAATCCCCATCTCCTCTGTGCTCCACACCCATGAACTTCCCCCATCACAATGCCTTCTTAAATAGCAACTGTCTCCACACTAGACCGAAAGCTCCATGAGGACAAGACTGTTCTTGATGCACTACTCCTCCCTTATGGAACCTTCGAGAGCATGAGGCATGTCCGAAACTGTATGTTGCGTGAAAGGGATGGATAAGCCAATTCGCTAAGTCTGAGGTGAAAGTGCTTTGGGGAAATTCTCGGGAACTCTGAAAATACGAAGGGCCAAATCTTTATAAAGGCGACAAAACAGCTCTGGTGCAGTAAAGGCCTTTGTTCTCTTAAGAAAACGCAAATGCACCCAAAGCACCTTGCCCCTTTCTGGTCTTGGGGGAGTCCTTCGAAGTGACCCACACTGATTCACAGATGGAGTCTGGGCTGGAACAACCAGTCACAGACCTTCCATCGGCGGGGGTGGGGGGAGTGGGAGGTGGGGAGGCCCCGGGGGCAAGCACCAGGTCTTCCAGGCTGAGCCAATTGGCCCCTCCCAGGGGAGCCACCATGGCCCCTAGGACCAGGCCAACAGCTCCTGCCATCTCTGCAGATAGCACCTGCCAAATCCCCCCCATACAGGCTTCCTCCTTCCCGACACATGAACCTACTTCTGCATCCATCCCAGAAATCTCTCCAGAGGCAGCCAGCCAATGAAACAAAAAATGTTAATATTTCCCAAAGCTCTGGTCCCTCAATGTCCCTATCAGGGTGATGCTGTGGGGAGGAGGGAGAGGGGAAAGCCTACAATGGGATTTCTTCCTAATAAAAGAATTGATTTGTGAGGGCGATCTTCGCAGAGTATGATAAAAAGATGTAAGTTCACAATAGTCCAGGATGTCATAAATTACCGGGATGGCTCACTCGGAGGCAAAGATACATGGACAAGTGCGTGAACGTGCCAACCATAAGCTTATGGCTGGGGAAAAAAAAAAGGCGGATGCTCCCAGCTCTCCCTTCTTCTAGACAAAGGCTTTCTCAGTCTGATTTTCTCCGCCCGGAGGTCCCTGGGCACTTGTATCATCAGTAACACTTCACGGAGCCTTCAGTCCTAACAAATAATTAGCTAAAATTGAACCAGGGATTTTGTACCTGCATGTCATAGGTCTGATATGAATAATGAGGCAGAAGGTTAACGGTGGGTCAGAGACAGTTCCCCATCTTCCAGCTTATTTATTCAGCGAAATGAGAAATTGATCACATTATGGCGTATAGGGGGAGGCCTGATTCATCGCAATCAGCTTGGAATTGGCAGTTTTGACTGTAGGCAATTTGGGGACATTACTTATGCCTGAATAGGCTGGGAAGGTCATTTATAGCTTGTTAACACCTTTCCGACCTCCTTCATCTCCAGATCTTACTTGCCGACCCTCTTTGCCTTGCACCAGGACCACCTAAAAAAAAAGAAGAAGAAAAAGAAGAAAAATCACAGATTGGGAAGAATGACACCTTCCTATAAAATTAAAACCGCTACAGAAGACACTCCAGAGAGGGCTTCTTAAAATATGTGCGAATCAGAATGTGATTTGTTTGTTTACACACCCATCCATTGTCCGTCCATTCACCCGCCACCCCTTGTCTGTTGATACACGATGATGTCATAAACCCCTCTGGTGAACTCTGGCTGCTTATGCAGCCTTGGCCACTGTGTCAGGTAAAGCAGAGTGAGGATGACAGGGGAGCGTTGGTGACTCCAGGGACACGGACGGCTGACGACTCTGCAGGAGCCTCCACGCCAAGCTCTGGGGATGTTCCTAGAATCCAGCCCAGTGCCTGGCAAGCAGGTGCTAACTTAGTAAATGCGGGACACTTGGGGGTTCTGGAGGAGTTGCTCGTGCCCTGAGAGCTCACTGCACGAGGAGTGCAGAGTGGGGGGCGGCGGCGACTGAAGGGGACTGTGGTGTTAGCGTGGGTTAGGACCCCACCATCGGACTCTGAGCTTCAAAGATGGGTCCTCCCCTTCAAAGTGGGGACAATAATTGAGTGTACTTCAGGCGACATTTTAAAACATTTTTAAAAAAGATTTTATTTATTTATTTGACAAAGAGAGAGAAAGCGAGCACAAGCAGGGTGAGAGGCAGAGAGAGAGGGAGAAGCAGGCTCCCCACTGAGCAGGGAGTCTGATATTGGGCTTGATCCCAGGACCCTGAGATCATGACCTGAGCTGAAGGCAGAGGCTTAACCAGCTGAGCTACCTGGGAACCCCTAAAAACATTCAAAAACACACAGCACGCATGCCCAGCACATGGGATGTTCCATTAAGAGCAGGTGTCCTCACTATTACAATCATCATTATGGTCAGCCTGGCTGGAAGACATCTTTGCCTGCCCTTGGAGAACTGCTGCTTTCCCCTAAGCCCCACCCCCGAGTTCAAGGAAGGGGTCCCCAATGGTTACTGCTAGGTAACCCTCCACCCCAACGTGAACCTTAGGGGCTGGACGTGGCAAAACCACTTACTCACTTCATGTTCCTCTGGGTTGACAAGGTTCAGCTGGGCAGCTCACCTGCCGGTCTCACCTGTAGTATCTCAGACAATTGCTACCAGTGGGATCTGGGGCTGGAGTCTATCTGCAGACTCTCTGGGGCTGGGAGGACAGCTGGGATCCTGTCCACCTGTCCCCAAGGCCAGCATGGGAACCCGGGGAGCAAGAGATCCGGCAGCTGACCATGGCATGATTGCAGCAGCACACAGGTCTCTATCCGGATATATAGGAATGATTATACTACACAGTCTTCCCCTTCCTGTCATTAAATACCTTCCCCAGCCTGGGAGCATCCTGGGGAAAAAAAAAAAAAAAAAAAGAACACTTTTGTGTATGCCGTACATTGGTCAGATCTCGTAACATTCTAGGTGTGCTTGCCTTCAGTGGAGGCCCTGAGCTTCTTTTTTTTTTTTTTTTTTCTCCAAGGGAAGAATCACCCTTCTTTGCTAAATTCCCGTTGTTCTGTAGTCAGACTCGAGTCTGCCTTAAGTAAGGGATTCAGAGCCCATGGACATGCCCGGCCTCAGACAGGCGGCTCATATGGAAGTGGAGCGAGGGGTTGGGAGCACCGAAGGGCAAGGCCAAGACTGTTAGTGGTCTCTGCCTTTTCCCCACCTCTCCCTTCACCACACACACACACACACACACACACACACACACACACACACTCACACTCATCCCCACCCTCTTCCCAGCCCTTTTTACCCCTGCCCTTAATAAACAAAACTCTTTCATTCTGGGGCCTGGAAGATTCCATAATGAGTTGAGCCTCTTAACAGTCTATTTTAATAAAACTCAGCTCCCCAGCTGTATGGAGACCATAAAACATGCAGGTTCCAGCAATAACATGTTTAGTAGCCCTGCTTGATAAAGTGGAAATGTTTGCATGTTTCAAATTATGAGCAATTTAAAGTAGGAAGCTAGCAAGCCAGTTCTTGGGTTATGAAGCTTGACATTGTTAAG
The DNA here is from genome assembly GCF_002288905.1 of Enhydra lutris kenyoni. NCBI lineage: Eukaryota > Metazoa > Chordata > Mammalia > Carnivora > Mustelidae > Enhydra > Enhydra lutris. The sequence goes on from NW_019154138.1 coordinate 4,164,596, forward strand.
CCTTAAGAGAACACATACTTCAAAGTCTCCTGGTCTGAAATATGTCCTGTGCGCAGCTCGGCAAGGAGCTGCTGGGATAAGCCTGAGCAGCCGGGAGGGGAAACCACTGCGTGATTTGGCCGCCGGAGCATTGGTCCTTAGACTCATGTGCAGCCTTTTTGCTCGGGGAGATGTGCCCCCAAAGAAAGCCCGCCTGCCCAACACCTACTTCCTGGAGACCTGTGCACTCTGTTGGCTCCCCCCGGCCCCAGCCCATGAACTCAGCTGGTGTTGGAGGTAATGATTCAGCATTCCAAAACGTTCTAACCCATGTTAAATGCTGCGGGAGAGATCGGCACCAAAGCCAGCCCCCGGATCCTATCAGTGGTTTTAAAGTGACCTTATCTGAATCCTTTCGCTTTGGTTTACTTCATGTTAGGCTCTGTGCAGTGTTTCATTTGAACAAGTGGTTTTTGCAAATTTCACTCTGCTCCGGCAGCACTGGCCAAGCACCGGCCCCCTTCAGAGCCTCCGTTCAATGCTCGCTGTTCTCGCTGCCTAGAACACGCTTGTCCCAATTTTTCAGTCTGGTTTTCTCCCTCTCGGCCCTCAGTTTGCAGCTGGAGTGTTACCTTCTTAGGAAGGCTCTTCCTGATCATGCTGGAGCTCCACATTTCTTCTTTCATGTCTCCTGGGTTTTCTTGTTCTGGGTGCTTACCACAATCTTGTAAGGATCTCATTTATTTCTGTGCTTCCTCGTTCACTGTCCATCTTCCCCAATAGCATGGCAGTTTCCATGAGAGCAGAGGCTTTGTCTCCCTTGTTCACCACTGGGTGGCATATGGTAAGTGCTCAACAAATACTTCCTGGAAGGATATGTAGGGGAGTGGGTGGATGAGTGGGTGGGTGGCTGGATGGTTGGATGGATGGATGATTGGACAGTTACACAGATGAATGATTGGGTGGATGGATGGATGGATGGATGGGCAGGTGGGTGGGTGGATAGACAGATGGCTGGATGGGTAGATGGGTGGATGGAAGAGTGGATGGATGGATGAGTAGATGATTGGATGAGTGGATGGATGGGTGGACAGATGGATGGACGGGTAGATGACCTGTAAGAATTTTTCGAACACCAAGACTATAGGGTTCTGAGTCTTTAGAGGATAAGATAAGGTGAACAGAGTTTGGAAAGTTCAATGAAGTGTCTTGACACCATTGGTGACTCCTCTGACAACAGGAAGGCACATGAGCTCCCAGGGTCACTTTTGGGAAAGGGGTTGCCAGCAATGAAAACGACTCCACTTACCCCTTTAACATCACGCTCCCTTCTTCGGTTTACTTTCCCAAGGCCCGAGATGAAAGATACAATTTCTATACCTTAAAAAAAAAAAATCCCATAATTGCACCCACCCTGGATCCTCCGTCCCCAAGCAGCACCCCCAGTCACACAGGAACAAAGACAAGCCTGTTCTTGACTAGACAGCCGAGCCAGGCCCAGCCACCGTGTGGTATGCAACCCTGACCGGCTGGCTGAATTCTTGAGCTGATAAGAGCGCTCCCTCCCTTGCTGAGAGGGAGCATGCAAATTGGGGTGAGGAGACCTCCCTGTGGTTCATTCTGCCCCCGCCCCTCCCCGGAAGGCACCCCCATATTCAGAGGGTCTCCTCTTACTTGCATCAAACCCAGGCTGCCCGTCTTTCTCTGGGTATTACTTGACAGCTCTCCTTGACCAACCCAAACTAGCAATGCCTCCATCCAAGGGCTCAGGTGGCGAGGCAGACAGTGCAGAATCTAGAACACCCAGCCTAGAATGGGGGCGTGAACGTGGGCATGCCCCTCCTGGGTCCCACTCCTGTTGTTCAATAAACAGGCTCCCCCCGGGTTCCCTGCATCTTGCCGGTCAAAGCCCCCACATTCAGATTGAGGTTGTCCAGGGCCACCGTGTAGAGCGTTGATGTCATGCCCTGCTCGCTTCCAGGGGGCATTCAGGCACAATAGTACGATGTGCGTGGCATCACCTTTGAGTCGTGCATCGTGGCAGTGCTGGGGAGCGCCCCCCCCCCCCCCCCCGGGGTCTGTTTTCGAGATTGCTGGGGGCCTGCCCAAGGCCACCAGCACGTTCCCCCCTCCACCATGCAAGATTAGGGAAGTCGTGCATCAGGCTTCATCTGGGTCGTCGGCTGCGGAATATTTCCACTGTCAGTTCAACAAAAAGTGTGATGATCCCAGTAAAGCTTAACAAAGAAAATGCTATCAGGCAATTAGTAAGCCCAAGTCAGCAGGATTGATGTGAAATTTATCATGCTGGGGAGAGCGCGTTCATTTGCGTGTGACAAACGTCGGCGTGTGGGTGCTCAGCCCGGGATGCTCAGGAAGACAGCAGCTTTGCTCTTTCCGTCCCCAGAGTTAGGGTTCAGATCCTCTTCTCCGCTGGGGTCTCAAAGCAAGGGTGAAAAAACATGCAACTGTATTTTGCACAGAAGAGCGAAGGGGTTGATGTCCTGAGCTGGGGATGTGGAATGCTGCTTTTTAGGGACGAAGAAGTAGGGAAAAGTGAGCTACAAAGAGAAGCAACAATTTTGTCTCGCACCCAGAGAGAAAGCCTGCAAGGTGGCTGCTTTGAAACCTGTCCTGTAGGAAGACACAGTCTGTAGGGCTGTGAACTGGGGAAGGGGCTGGGGCGCCTGCTCAGGCAGGTGCGAGCAGGAGGCGATAAACCAACACTCACCCCTACCACCCTAGAGCCACGGACCAGCCAAGGCGACATTTCCAGCGGAGGGCACATGGCAGCCTCCCCAGAGCTCTCAGCTTATAGGTTTCAGGGTGGGCAGCCAGACCTGACTGGAGAGGTCTAAAGGATTGGGGAATTACTAGATTCACTACTTTCCTTCTGATTCCTTCCTTCCTTCCTCTTTCATTCTTTCTAATGAACCTGCCTTTACAAACTTACATGTGTTTGCTTTGGAAGAACAATTTCAGGGGGAAGCCCAAAAACACAACCTTCTCAATGCCCCCCGCCCCCCACTCTCCTTCACAGCCAGAGTCTCCGAGCCACGCCAGGATGTAAGGTGTGTTTGGATGTGAATAAAACATTTATTGGGGATTTAAGGCTTTACTAGAACTTGGGAAGCCAAGGGGACAGCTGCATGGATGGTACCAGGATTCTTGGCTTAGCAAGGCTTACCCTGCCATCTCGCTCCTCGCTTCTCCCACTGTTCCCCTCCTCTGGCTCTCAGGCCATCCCCACTGGTGTCCTCTTGACCTTGCTTCTGCCAAACCCCAAGCTTTAGCATCCCCGATAGTCCAGGGTCTGAGAGCAGGAGAGTAGGAAAGAATCAGAGGGAAGATTTATTGAGTATCAGCTGGTAAGCCAAGCACCACAGGGGAGTCTGAGGGCATAATGGAGAGTACAACACAGTCTCTACCTGCCCGCCATGAAACCTTCTGTCAAATGGAGATGAGCAATAAGTGAGCAGTTAATGATAGGTTAGGTGGAGAAATGCAGCAATTGGGTGGACAGGGTTGGTGAGGGGAGGTTAAATCACAACTTTATGGGACCACTGAGCTGGTAGGGTGGGTGTAAAGCAAGTAATACTTCCTGGAGGAGGTATCTTTTAGGTTGAAATGTGGATGAATGGAAGTTATTCAGGTATAGAGGAGGAATGGACATGAGACCAAGCTTGACATTGCTTTAGGAAGCTCCCTGAAAGGTCAGGGGCAGGGAGTGGGAATTGCCTGCACCTGGCCTCATAGAACAGACAGCATTTGTCAAACACTGAGGTGTTCGCTGAAAGTTATGGCCCAGGGAACCTCAAAGACAGAATAATGGGAGTGTCCCTTCAGGAAAGGAAGATCCTGGCTGCAGGTGACCCATCTCTCCGGTGAGGTGAGGCAGGGGTCCAGGGAGGCCAGGTATGGTGGATTAAAAATGGCCACAGAGCCATTTCTCCCATCAAGAGACAGTCCGTTTCCTCTCCTTTGGAATTTAGGTTGTCTCTGTGATTTATTTCGACCAGGGGTTGCAAAAGGAGTGTCCTTCCAGGATTTCCAAGTACAGAACTTGAGAGGAGAGAAAATGATGTGTTCTTCCTCTTAGACCCCAAGGACCACACGGTGAGAATCCCCAGCCAAATGTGGAGAAGCGGTGTGTTCTGGTAAACAGCCTGGAAGGGAGGTCCAGCCACAGCCAGCACCAATTGCCCAGCGTGTGAGACCGCCATCTTGGTTGCCCCAGAAAAACAGTCTCAGCTCCAGTCAACCACACCTGGAACAGAAGACTAGCACAGAAGAGCCCAATCAACCCCAGAACCTTGAGAGATAATAAATGACTATTGTGCTAAGGTAAGCTTGAGATGGTTGATAACTGAAACATCAGACAAAGGCCCAATCCTCTGAAACTAAAGTAGAAGTCAGTCACCTGTGTTGACCAGGCTCCCCACACTGGCTCGTTCTGTCAACGACTAAGGAGCTCAAGATTTACTGACAAGCTTCTTTAGCCATTTCTGCCTTCAACACGCCAGTACACTTTGATGGAATATGTTGGCCAAGACACTTACAGGAGACATAGGGAAATAACTCCTGCCCTCAGGGGCTCATTGTATATGCAAAAAGACAAAGGCACCAGGAATGTCTGGGTGGCTCAGTTGGTTGAGCATCCAATTCTTGATTTCTGCTTGGGTTATGGTCTCAGGGTCCTGGGATTGAGCCCCGTGTCAGGCTCCACACTCAGCAGAGTCTGCTTGAGGATTCTTTTCCTCTCCCTCTGCCCCTCCCCACTCCCAAATAAAATAAATAAATTAAAAAAAAAAAAAGACAAGTGCACCAGCCCAACTTGTTAGAGCCAGAAATTTAGATGTTATTCCAGAAACTTCTCTGTCCCTCCCCATCAAACAGTAACAACTAACATTTGTGCAGAGCCCTTACTCTTCCAGGCATCATGCCAAGAATTTTCCATGAATTAACTCATTGCATTCTCATAACAACCTTAGGAGGAGAGTACTATTTTCCCTCCCGCTTCACAGGGGTGGAAACTGAGGCACAGAGTTAAGTCACTTGCCCGAGACCCAAAGCTGGTCCATGACAGAGCTGGGGTCTGAATCTAAACTGGGTAATCCCAAAGCCTGTATTCTTAACCAGTCCTTTAGAATCAGTGCTCACCCAAGTTAGAGAGTTTGAGATGCAAATTCTTTACCGTGTAAACTTGGCCAAATAATTTACCTGTTAGACTGTTTTTTCCCCCTTAAAATGGGGTCATACATTTTTATCAAGATTGTTGTCCATAGACAGCATAAGCATCTTTCTAGATACATAACCGCAGACCAAAAAATGCTGGCGTCTTTTCCCTTTCCTTAGTATCTCTCTCTCATTGGAGAAAACCCCTATCACATAGGATTTCTGACTTCACAAGAGTGGGCATGGGGCACCTGGGTGGCTCAGTTGGTTAGGCGTCTGCCTTTGGCTCAGGTCATGATCCTAGGGTCCCGGGATCGAGCCCCACATCAGGCTCCCACTGCTCAGTGGGGAGGCTGTTTCTCCTTCTCCCTCTGCATTTCTCCCTGCTTGTCCTCTCTCTCTTTCTCTGTCAAATAAATATATAAAATCTTAAAAGAAAATAAAATAAAAGCGTGGGTAAGTCAAGGCGGTAGCTTGCCTCACATTGAACGGATGGTGTTTTAGACAGTGGCCTCTACTGGAGAAGTTCTGCATTGCAACCAGGCTCTATGATCATTGTAAACATGTAGCTTTAGGACAGGGGTCTGCAAACTTTTCCTGTAAAGGGTTAAACATTAAGTATTTTAGGCTTTGTGGGTCCCCAAATCTCTGTCATAGCTACTCAACTCTGTTGTAGCATGAAAGCAGCCAAAGGTTTGTAAATATATGAGCATAGCTGTGTTCTAATAAAACTTTATTTACAAAAACAAGTGGCAGACCAGATTTAGCCTATAAGCTATTATTTGCTAACCTCTGCTCTAGTATAAGAGTAGAGAGCTTCTGCGGGCACAGCCTCTTCCAAGCACAGGAGAAGATCCTATAGGCTAGGAGTGCACTTAGAGGGTAAAGTGAGGAAAGGAGTGACAGATTCCATAAACAGTGAAAATGTCTGCCCGAATATTCCTACAACTTTTGGTACCCAGCATGTCATGAACCCGACTGTACTTCAAACTTTCAATTCTAGTATTCACAATTTTGTAAGTGGCTTATAGGAATCTAATGCATCATTTATTTTTTAAAAAGTCAAAAGAAGTCATTCAACAATCAGCTTTGTGGCTTTAGGTCTAATGCACAAAGTTACAACCCTGTATCTCTTTAGGAGTGTAATCTTTGTGCTCCTGGAGAACAATACTCTTTGGAAATGCACCAGGAGAAATAAGCATTCCATGGCAAAATATGCTGAGGAAAGTCTATATATTTTGTTCTTCCTTTTGGAGATCTCTAATGGATTAAGTATATTAAAAGGCTGAGAATTCCTATAATAACCCGTTAATCTTGGTGAACTCTGAGTTTTTACAAACTTGCTTGACCACAAAAACTTAATAGCTCATAGGTTAAAAACATAGGGTCTGGATCCAATAAAATGAGAATAATAATCCCTATCTCACGGGGCTGGTATGGAGAACACACATGAGGAAGCTTGTGAATGGCTAGATACAACCTGTGACGTAAGACATCCAGGCTGAATTCTGGCTGTTTGTTCTTTCAACATGCTTGGGAAATGCTGGTAAAGAGAATCTAGAAAGGTATTAATGAATTTGGTTCTTGCATTAAATTTGAAAGGGGTTAGTTAATGGTAGTCCTTATTTTATGGTTCAACAGATGCTATAATCGATCTTCTAGAAATTTTTAGAAATTTCAGCTTAAGGCCTATGCTCACTACTAAGGCCCCTTCTGTGTTCATTTTTTTTTTTTTTTTTTAATTATTCTTGAAAGCAAAGACCGGCGGGTGTTGCCAGGTTAGAACTAGAGGCTCATGGAAACCGGTTCCTTAGGAGACATGGGACCTTTGGGAATTCTTACCCCCGTGTGGGCGGGTGGTGATCTGGAGAACCCTGGAAACGGGCTAAATGCAAATAGTCAGCTGGGTGGGGGGGGGGTATGTGGATGCTGGTGGTCTCACTCCCCTCCACAGCAGGACCCTCTCACCCACCCCCCCCCAACAAAGGCCAGAGGCCCTAGATATTGACACATGCCTTTAAGCCCTTGGACACTTCAAAGAAAGAAGATTAGGAGCGAATCTCAGAACCCGTTCCCCAGAGAGAACCGTTTGTCCAAAAGTTGATATTATTGATGCCGGTAGAAGCTGAGAGGAGCGTGTAATTTATTTAATAAAAGTCGGTCTGTGTTTGCTGGGGCTCCTGAGTTTTCTTGCTTCCTTGCGAACATTCTCAGGGGCTAGGAGGGCCCCCTGTGATCAACACAAATGTTTGATCAGCTATGCGTCTTCTCCAGGGCAGCTCAGATGATCCGAGAGGCTTTGGCTCCCTGGTTGTCTCCAGAGTTTTCTCCTTAAATTCTTTGTTTCTCCAGAATTCATTATAAACGACATAATTACATCTCTTTTTCTTCTCTGATTGAGCACATTTCTTACAAATGGTGATTTACCATTTGGATGCGGGAGGAGGCTGAGCGGATGCCCTGCGCACGGGCAGCCTTGTCTCTCCATCCCACAGCTCCACTTCCTCCCAATGCCGAGCGGGCCACTTGCCATCATCCCTGTCTAGCTCGTGCCTGGGGTATGGGGCAGGGACAAAGCCCCACAAACCCATAAGGAAGGAGCGCCAGGGTCAGCCCAAAGTTGAGCTTCACAGAACAATGGAATCCTTGTAGAGAATTTGAGATGTTATCGTGAAAAATTAATGGGGGTATATTGTTCCCGAGTCTGGGCCCTTTTATCTGTATATGATTGCTATAATTCCTTGCTTAGAAGCAAACATCCGATTAGACCTTTGCTTCCCAGCTATAGTGAAAATAGAAACGAGGATTGGATAGGCAGCAAATTACCAACTGTAATAGGAAGAATTGAAAATCAGAGACAGACACGAGAGAATTCATTCATTCACTCATTCATTTTACTAATCTTTACTGTATTTCTTCTCAGGCCAGGAGCTACTTGGCATGCTATAATGACAGCGGTGGAAGTAATGGTTTATATTCGTTGAGCACATATTGCGCAATAAGTATGACTTCGTTTAGTCCCATATGCTAGAAACTAGACCTATTTATCTTAGTTATACATAAATACAGAGGAGGAAACTGAGGGTTGGTAAAGCTAAATGATGGGCCAAGGTCAACAAAACTCATAAAGAGCAGACTTTGGATTTCAACCCTGGCAGTCTGATACCAAGACTCCTGTGTTTGGGTCCACCGGTAAGATCCCACTTAGGGCAAGCAAAGTCTTTGCTCTCATGGAGTTTGCATTCTAACAGGAGACAGTCCATTGAAAATAAAGACAAAGGTCAACATATACATAAGCAGGATAATTCCAATTGGCTGCAAGAGCACCGGAGAATATGAGAGGCAGGGACAAGGGGAAGTTATTGGGAAGATCCACCTTCCCCACCTTGGCACTTGTAAAAGCAAGAGTCTCAGGGGGTCTGTTTGTCTCATCTGAAGGCAAGATGGATGGATGAGAGGGTCTTTCTGTGGCTCCTTTCTTCCTACGATCACACAGGTGGCACTCACCACTACTTACAACAGTGTGCTTCCTCTGTGATCTAATGCATGGGGTTTCCCAACACGGAGGGCACTAGACTACTGGACATGAGTTGAATTCGATGACACCTAAGCAAAAGTCACCTTTGTTCTTAAGCCCATAATCCTATGGAGGACACCCAGCTACGGCCGAAAACACCTATTGATGTTCAAAGATCAGAACACACTGAAATTAGTGATTCTCAACTGAGGGTGACAATTTTGTTCCCCCAAGGGACATCTGGTGATGTCTGGAGACATATTTAGTTGTCACAAGTGAGAGGCAGATGTTAATGGCTTCTAGTGGGTAGAGGCCAGGGTTGCTGCTAAATGTCCTACAATGTACGGGGAAGCCCCCTACAGCAAAAATCATCCAGTCCAAAATGTCAGTAGTGTTAAGGTTCAGAAACCTTACACTAAAGTGATAAACATGTGCATCGAAGAGCGAATGTGAGCACGAGAATAGGAGAATACCGCTCTCATTTCCTGAAGAGTCTGCACCCAAAATTCTTCCAAAGTTTTAGGAGCTTTCAAATGACACTATTGTGCATTGAACTGTGTTCATGTGTTGAAGCCCTGACTCCTAAAGTGGTGATATTTGGAAATGGGCCCTTTGAGAAGTGATTGGGTTGAGGTGAGGTCATAATGGTGGGGCCCTCATGATGGGATTACTGACCAATAAGATCAGACACCAGAGAGCTTGCTTCCTTTCTCTCAGTCGTGTGGGGATACAGCGAGAAGGTGGCCACCTCCAAGTCAGGAAGCAAGCCCTCACGGGGGAACAGAGTTGGCTGACACCTTGATCTTGGACTTCCTAGCTTCCAGAGCCATGAGAAATAAATTCCTGCTGTGTAAGTCACCAAGTGTATGTTATCATGTTAGGGCAGCCCAAGCAGACTAATAAGTTCTACTAAAACGTTCCATCAAAAATTCAAAAGTTTCTGTCAAAAAATTCAAAATTCCATCAAGATTCAATGGTCAGATTAAAAACAAAAACAAAAACCAACTCAATCTTCAGAATCAAGAAGGGGCCCACTTTCAAAATTGCCTACCACTTCCGTTAGAGCAAGAGAGGACTTGCATAGAGACATGTGGTAAGAGACAATGCCTAAACCCCTACTTGCTTAAAATTGATAATACAAAACACATCTCCATTAGGGTCTTCTTTAATTGAAACGATGCTTTGTTTCATCCCTGCCAGGAAGAAGAAAAGTCATGTTTCCAGCTTGGACTGCTGTTTCATCTGTTAGACCTGCTCGTAAGCTAAGCCAAGTTTCGTTAAAAGTTATTGGTCTCATAACTTTTTTTTTTTTTTTTTTGCTTTAAAGAGCCCCATATGGAACCAATCTCATGATAGGATTATAGCTGCAGAAAGCCATTGGGCATTTTGACCCACTCTTGGATTCTTAGGAGATTTTAAGTACAGATCTAATTTTTTCCCCACCCTGGAGAATTAAGTGAATATTTCAGCTAAACAAATAAATAAATATATCCAAACTTCAAAAGTTAGGCTGAAGAAATGGTGAAGCAGATCTAGTCAACACAAAGAAATTTTTCTCTTGTCTTTACAGAGCCTATTTCCTTGATTGGCCCAATGCTCTGCCTCCCTAAGAACTTCACCTTCTCCTTGAGTGCCAGCCATCGCCCATTCTTGCCTGATTAAGAAATTCTCTGGGATGATCGGAGCATCTGCAAATGCGTAAAATATGATCTTAGCCCTTGCACAAGTATTTTAACAACCCAACCTTATGATAGGTTGTATTTCATTGGCTTGGAAGAAGCACTGCATTATCGGGGAAAACAGCACAGATGTTGCCCAATAAATGTTTTGGTTGTTGCATTATATTAACCTCATGAAACATTTATGCAAATCTCACATTAACAAAAGGTAAAAGAACCATTATAGGTTATGAAGCATACAACAGGATGACCTTTGTTTTGTTTTTGTTTTGTGGGGTTTTTTGTTTTGTTTTGTTTTGTTTTGTTTTTTCACCTCGGTATTTTATGGGGTGTTTGTAACTCTTGGGGTTTCTATTTAGAAGCACACAAGGGCATTACAGATTTTCATCTCTTCTGTTTTCAGTTCTGTTATCATTCCTTCCAGCTGATTTCACATTTTATGATGCTAATGGTGGGGGTATGGTTTTAAGTTTCTCTCCTGTCAGCTGGTCAGTAGGTCCGAGGGATATATTTAATAGAATCTGACAGCTGATGGAACCAGTCTCATTGAAAGAGGATTTTATATGTGGCGTGAATGTGAGGACCCTGAATTCGCCATAATAACGGCCATTATGATTCAACCCCTCACAGCCAATATAACTCTTTCTCTTGTACACACCAGTACACGTGTATAAAAGACATGACTTCTGGATGACTTCTTCCGTATACTGATCTGAGGCCGTTTAGATAGCATGTCAAAACAGATTAGCCATCTTATCCTGCCACAAAATTAAGGGAAAGAACTTTGTACAACTTTGCCCAACAAATGCACATGTGCTTGTAAACAAAGAAGGTATAGAAGGGGCAAAGATTGTCCCTCGTGGCGCGAGGGGGGTGGTGGTTGTGAGAACCAAGGCACTGAGAAAAGCTGCAGACTCACTCAGTTAGGGTGCTCCGGTGGGGACCCCGGGGGGCACTACCTGAGATAGAACAGTAGGTAGGAGTCCATTGCCTGGGAGGGGAGGCTGGCCCCAAGCTTGGTTTCATACGCATGCGCCTGGGACATTAAAGTGGATTCTGGCCCTCCTCAGCCAAACAGAACCAGAGATCCATTTATATGTCTTGACAACCTGAGACAGTCACATTCTTTGCAAGGCCTCTTGCCTACTAGCAGTTAACTTTATATGTAACATTTATCGAATGTTTGCTAGGTGCTAAATTTTATACGAACTCTTTTAGCCCTTTCAAGAAACTTAGCATGTAGACATTATGATGAGACTGACATGTAGATACTATTATTAGTTATTGTTATTATTATTTTATCCCATTTTACATACGCAGAAACTGAGGCACAGTCAAGTTAGATAACTTGTTCCAGGTCGCAGCTAGCAATCAGCAGAGTGGAGGTTGTGCTTCAGGCTGTCAGAACCCATCGCCATAATGGTGAGGCTCCTCTGCTTCTATTTTGTTCTACGCCAGTGAGAAGTGTGTGTGTGTTTGTGCATGCACACACGTGAATAGAAATTTTGGAGTAATAACGTCCCCTTAGAAACCATGTGGTCCGGCCTGAGCTGCAAGCCAAGCTCCCATTCAATCAAGAAAGCAACTGACTGTTTCTTTCTCTGTAAGCTGGGCGCCTCCCATCCCATAGGGCCATGACAGAGACAGAGGAGAACCCAGGAGCACCCCCAACAGCCCCAGTGGGCGCTCCCAAACCCTTCTCCTCATCATTTCCAACCTCAAAACCCCACCCCACCTACCTCCTTTTGTCAGCTGCCGTCCCTCCTCCCCCCACCCCACCCCAGGGCTCGAAACTGCTTCATGAGGGTATTATTTAAGGGACGAGACCAGGAACAGTTGATTCTACGTTCTTGAGCATCCTTGTGTTTGTCCACTGTCACCCACCAGCAAAAAGGGAAAATGGCCGTGGAGAAGTGTGCGCATGCGTCGGAAGTACCTAAGCCGAGCGTGTCCTATGTTAGGAGAGCTACTCACAGCTGCCTGTGTTTAAATTACATGGCGCTGATACTTTTTGGATCAGAAGCATAAAACCTACTATTGATCTTGAGCAATGCATCCAATTTTGAATGTCTGTTCAAGCCCCAGGCACTTCAATGCCATGTAATCAATATCTTTTCATTCTTTCTCCCCCCCACCCTTTTTTTTCTTTTTGGTAACAAATGTATGAGTTTGTTTATCCATCCTGCAGGCTTGCCTTTTATCCTTCAAGTAGAACACACAGCATGCTAGGGACCCACTGCTCAGACCTCCACTTGCAAGACTGTAGGATCCGAGGCTCAGGTATAGTGGAAATAAATAGCCATTCTGGGGCGCCTGGGTGGTTCAGTCGTTAAGCATCTGCCTTCTGCTCAGGTCGGGATCCCAGGGTCCTGGGATAGAGCCCTGCATTGGGCTCCCTGCTGGGCGGAAGCATGTTTCTCCCTCTCTCACTCCCCCTGCTTGTGTTCCCTCTCTCGCTGTGTCTCTCTCCGTCAGATAAATAAATAAAATCTTTAAAAAAAAAAAAAAAAAGAGAAGAAAGAAATAGCCATTCCTAGAGCAGACAGCTTTCCAGGATCTAGGAACAGGATGCCCCTTGGAAGCAACCAAATGACATGGCCTGGGGAGTGGTGTGCAGAGAGATAGAGACAGAGAAATCAAAATGGAAAATATGAGGCCATGTTTACCCTGCTGTAGACCCTAAGATCATATAATATGTGGAATCTTGACATTTAGAGTGAGAAAGGGCCTTGCAAATTATTTGAAGGATGTTATCTTCTGGCTTGCAGAGGAAAATACTGTGGTCCCAACCCAGGGTTCTAGATGTACAGGGTTGTTGAAGCAGCCCCGAGAAGATGAGCTGGATCAGTCAGAAAATGGGGTAAGGCCAGTCTCTGTTAAGGAAAGAGAAAAGGCTTAAGGTTGACCAGATGACCACGGTGGTCTATAGGAACCCCGAGAACATTCTCTGTGCCTAAAGTCCCAATGCTGAGAAGGTTGGGGTGGGATTCAGGAGTGACTTCTTCTATAGGCTGCAGAATAGAGTTAGCCCTGGAGGATGAGGAGAATGGAACTGTGAGCCAGGTGAAGGGTGAGGAATGGGAGGAATGGGAGGAAGAGGAATGGTGAGGAATGGGAGGAATGGGAGGAAGAGGACAAAGAGACACATTATGCAAGGCACAGAAGCAAGAGGAAGCAAGGTCCGCTGAGAGAATTGCAGATGGTTCACATTATCAGTAGGTGGCCACATGAAAGGGCAAGAGAGACTGCATCAGACATGGCCACGAAGTTTTGAACTCCCTGCTTTGACAGGTTCTGAATCAGGAGAGTGACATGATCAGCGTTATAGTGCAGCCAGTCTAAGCTGGCAAAAGGGCAGAGGGTGAACAGGAGGGGCAAGGCTGGGTGGGGTCAGGAACCAAAGATGAGGCTATTCCAGTTGGGCAAGTCCAGCAATGACAATGGCCAGAGCAGAAAGGGGCAAAGCAGGGCCTGGGTTTCAGATACTTGCAAGGGAGGCTCCACAGAATTTGGTGAGAGTCTGTGGGTGGGAGAAATGGTGGGAGGATCATAGTGGGAGGCAGTGACACTTAATCCTGGCATTATGGGTAACTAATTAGGACTTACTGTGTGACTTTTGGCAAGTCATTTAACCTCTCTGAGCCTTGGTGTCCTCACCTATAATATGAAGATAATATTGTCTACCCCATGAGGCTTTGATGACAGTGAAGTGAAATAATGCATGAAAAGTACATTACACAGTGTCTTGTACATGGTAAACCTTCAATAAATAGCAGCTGAATTTTATTATATTACCGTGGGAGATGTCCAGTGCAATATGCTTTGTTTGAAGGTAGTATCATTCCTAACATAGTCTTGAAACAGATTTCTTGGGTCATAAGCTCTTCCCAAGTAACTCCATAGGCTGGAGTTACTTCCTTAGTGCAGGAGACAAGTCTTAAGCACACATCTAGCTTTCTCCTTCTTCCCAGATTCCCAGGGGAATAACCAACCATGTATAAAAACAGGAAAACACTTATATAAGCCACTGGGTTCTCTAGAAGAGGGATGATTACAGGCCAGAAGATGTGCAGAATTCTGTTAGACACATAGCCAATGGACTAGAGTGAAAGACAAGCCAATTGGACCTATGATTTCCCGAACAGGAGGGAATAGTCTACTTGATAAGAATTTCAAAAAGGTCTTTGCAAAACCTCACCAAGAGCCCTATGGAGGCAGAGTGGGAGGAGAACTGGAGAAGAGAGTGGATTAGCACATCTGGAGCTGGTCAGTGCTGTGAGGCAGTACCCACAGTGCCAAGGGCACAGTGAGAGTGATGCCCACAGCAGAGGAGTCTGCCCAAAACAGACCACCATGCCAGAACTGGGTCATGGCATGGTCCCAACCAACTCCTGGCTGCTGAGCTTCATTAGACATTCATTCTTCCTCTTGTCAGCATCTAGCTCTTCTTATTCTAGTCCTGACTTTGATTTTAAACTTGGAATCACTTCTTCTTTCTGAGCCCACCTGGTCTGAGCAGATTTCCGGGATGGAGTTCATGACCAAGGTCTGGTCAATATAGCACAGAATGGACCACGGTGATTGTTTCAGGAACGGTCACACCACCCGGGGTAGTCCAACCAGAATGGCTCTAGAAGTTTGGTGGGAGTCCCAAATGAAATACCACTTCACACCACTGGGACGGCTGTGACCAAAAAGATAGACACTAACCACAACTGGCAAGGATGTGGAGAAATTGAAATGCTCCCACACTGCTGGTGGGGTTGTAAAATGGTACAGCTGCTTTGGAAAACAGTCTGGCTGTTCCTCCGGAGCTTAAATATAGAGTCACCATACAACCCAGCAATTTCACTCCTAAATATATACCTAAGCAAAATGAAACCAAATGTCCGCACAATGTCCACAGATGTTTAGAATGGCATTATAATGGCCAAAAGGTGGAAACGAACCAATGTCCACCAACTGATGAATGGATAAACAAAATGTGGCACGTCCATACAACGAAATGTTATTTAGTCGTAAAAAGGAATGCGGTTCCAACACATGCTACCAACCACATGGATGAAAGCAC
Organism: Enhydra lutris kenyoni; assembly: GCF_002288905.1. Classification (NCBI taxonomy): domain Eukaryota; kingdom Metazoa; phylum Chordata; class Mammalia; order Carnivora; family Mustelidae; genus Enhydra; species Enhydra lutris. The sequence continues at coordinate 4,180,017 of NW_019154138.1, forward strand.
ATGCTAAATGGAAGAAGCCACTTAGAGTGGACTACACATGATATAATTTCATTCATAGGAAATGACCAGCATGGGCAAATCTCTGTTGATAGAAAGTAGCTAAGTGGTTGCCTAGGTCTGGGTGGCTGGGGGGAATGAGGAATGACTGCTAATGGATATGGGGTTTCTTTTTGAGATGAATGTAAATATTTCAAAATTCACTGCTGATGGTCACACGATTCTGTAAATATACCGGTACTGTTGAAGTGTATGTTTCAAGTGGGCAGATTGGACGATATGTGAATTACGTCTCAATAAAGCTGTCACCAAAAAAAGTTTAGTGGGAACCAAGACGAAGACCCAATGTGTAGCAGGAATTGACCTTCAAACATGTACATTGTTCACTCTCCAAGGGGCCAGCGCTGTGGCAGTCACCTGATGACTCAGAAATTCCAAGGGCTACTCTGGGAACTAGAGAATGAAGGTGACTTAGCTGAAGGCAAATCCAAGGCATAGAAAGACAACTGTATTCTCAAGAACATGGTTTCTGCTCTCAATCCAGCTTTGCTTGAAACTAGAAAGGCCCTTTGATTTCTGTTCCACACTTAACCCAGTCTCAGTTGGATTTTGTGTCACTTGCAATAGAAAGACCCAGATGCAAATATCAAACACACAATAAAGGGACTCTTGAGCAAAGAGCACGAGCTTCCAGCCCCAGCTCCCTCCAGCTCTGACTCCCTTACCTTATCCATATCTAGTAGATCCCTCTCCCTTCAGCTACAGGACCTTTGAATCAGCAAAATAAAACTCCATTGTGTTTAATCTACCCCATTCTCCTATCATCCCGGCCTGAATGACTCAGACAGGGACCCAAACAATCTCCAGCAGAACTCCTTGTGACACAAAGAAGCAAACAAAGAAAAAAAAAATCACAGAACACAGGAGAAGACAACCCTTCAACAAAAAGGGGACTATAGGTGCCTTCCAAGAGAGTTGAGTTATTACAAGAAACAAGAAAAAATTTCTTAGATTGTTAATTCAGTTTGTCAGAAGGGATCAAGAACAAACTGTGGTTTCCATTTCTAGGTAGCACTTCGGGTTTATCTGTTTAATTCCCAAAGCCTCATTATGACCAAATATTAAAAGAAAGGAAGGATGGAAGGAAGGAGGGAGGGAAGGAAGGGGGGAGGGAGGGAATAGAGGGGCTAGGAAGGAAGGGAGGGAGGGAGGAAGGGAGAAAGGAGGGAAGATCACGTTTGAGGATAGGTCATGATGGAATTAGAATCTTGGATGATTTTTTTTTTTTTAAAGATATGATGGAGGGGCACCTGGGTGGCTCAGTTGGTGAAGCATCTGCTTTCAGCTTAGGTCATGATCCCAGGGTCCTGGGATCGATTCCCACATTGGGCTATCTGCTCAGTGGGGAGTCTTCTTGTCCCTCTCGCTCTCCTTCTGCCCCTGCTCATGCTTACTTTAAATTACTTTAAAAAGTAATTACTTTATTTTACTTTAAAAGCCTGGGTGGCTCAGTTGTTAAGTGTCTGCCTTCAGCTGAGGTCATGCTCCCAGGGTCCTGGGATCGAGCCCCTCACCCGGGTCCCTGCATGGCAGGAAGTCTGCTTCTCCGTCTCCCACTTCCCCTGCTTGTGTTCCCTCTCTTGCTGGTTTCTCTCTGTCAAATAAATAAAATCTTTTAAAAAATCAATCAATCAATCAATCAATAAAATAAAAATCACTTAAAAAAGAAAAGATATGATGGAGAAGGGGGTGGTGGAAGTAAAGAATTAGGAAGCCTGCAGTCCAGTGGGTGGGGAGTGTCCAGTCAGAAGAGGAGGGGATTCCCCAAGAGTCCCAAAAGCCCCTGACACTTGGAGTCATGGAGTTTAAGGTGGCCCACAGAGCAGGTGGTATGCGACACATTGAAGGACTTGGGAAAATAGGCAATAGCCGGCAGTACCATTGGCACCTGGCCTTCACAGGCATGAATGGCGTGTGAAGCAAGGAACAGGTGTTGGTGAGGGGACTCACCATGAGAACAGTTATGACAGTGAGGGAAGGGACCCAGTGCCCTGATTTAGGGCTGTTGTTATAGTCACAGCCAAATAGTGCAAGGGGCAGCAGTAAACGTCCCTGTCTCATGATAACACGTGGAGCTATTACATGAAAGATGCAGGTGAGTGTAACCAGGGAAAGGATGAAGCGGTGGAGAGAGCACATCTCAGCCCCTCAGGGGGCTTCAGAGGCTGCCGTCCCATATCTGCACCAATAAGCTGGCGAGTCGACCTCTGGGCTGCTTGTTGACCTTCCCCACGAGTTCACTTCCTGCTCCTCGCCGGCAACTGAACTCCCAAACTTAGAAATAAAACTGTAGGAAGGACAAAGATGTTCTTTTCCTCCTCTGTGAGTAACATTGAAATAAGGATTCTACCGGAATCTCAATTTCCAATTGTGGGTCAACAGTTTGCGCTCTGCAAGGATATATGATACAATTTAACAAAGCTCCTGTAATTTAAAAAATAGGGCTTCTTCTGAGAAATCGAAGGAAATATACCAAGAAGTAAGAAAAAAAAATCTCTAATTTGAGTATTTCCCCATAAGCTTAGATTTTGCTTCTTTTAATGGAAAACCCCGAAATTCAGAAAGATAGCTCCCCAGTGAAAAAGAACCCTGGAAATTTGCTAATGCCATTAAGCCAATGAAGAGCAGATTTAATAGAGCAGAAAACTGTATCGGTGAGTTAAAGAATGAGCTCAAGGAACTCTCCCAGAAATCAGTAAAAGAGAAAACAAATGGAGATAATGAGAAAAGAGGGAAAGAGGAAAAGACAGGGGTTGGGGGGGAGAAACTAGACGCCGGGGATCAAATATCCACGTAGTAGAGATTTGAAATGGTGACCACAAATGAGGGTGAAAAAAATTCAATAAAGGTTTGATGGAGAATTCCTCTGAGCTGAAGAAAGACTTGCACCTTGAGGATCTAAAGGCAAGGTACATCCTGTGGCCCTTCCAAACGGTTTTGTAAATAAAGTTTTATTTGAACACAACCATACTTGTTCATTAGTATATTCTCCATGGCTGCATTTGGGTTACAACAACAGAATGGCATAGTTGAGGCCAACCTGGGACGCACAAAGCCACATAGCCCTCTAAGAAAAGGTTTGCCGACCCTGTAAGAATTCTTTGAGACACATGTGGGTAAAATATTTGAATTTTAAGTATACTTTTTTTTTTTTTTTACTCCTATAAAGATTTAGTCCTCTGGGAAGGAAAATCCCAAATTCTCTCTCAAAAGAAAGGAAGGAAGGAAGGAAAGAAAGAAAGAAAGAAAAGAAAAGGGGAGGGAGAAATTGCATTAGGCCAAGCTTCTTAGCAAATTCTAGGATAAAATGTTTCAAAATGGAAAGACTTCTGGAAGAATGAGACTAGGAACTGAGGATTGTATATGCAGCCAAGCTGTCATTCTTGTATTTGGAAATCTTACGTGGAAGGACTCAGAATATATTCCATGGCTATTACTTTCTTGGAAAAAAAAAAAAGAAGATCAAAGAAATATCCCAGGTGGCTAAAAAATGAAGCAAAATAAGTAATTCAGATTGAAGGAAAAGCAGTATAAAAGAAAGATTGCCAAGCAGAGAACCAAAAAACTTAAAGCTAATTTCTTAATAATTGCAGTTAACATGATTATAAAACAATGTAAGTGTCAAAAAATAATTCTGGAAAGAGATGACATACAATGTAAAAATATATTAATTATAATATTCTTATTCTAAAAGCCAGATGGGGCTGGAAAAGGAATTGATGGTAATACTGGTAATTATAGCTTCCATTTTTAGAAGTTACTGTGTATGAAGCACAAAAAAATAATGCTGATATAAATATTGTTTTTCATAAATCTTTGGACACATCTCTAATACTAATTCCTTAACAAAAATTCTTAGAAGGTAAAATGCTGGTTCTGAGTATTTTTAAATCTTTCAACACAATGGAAGTTTGAATCTCACCAGAAATATAGAAGTATTCCTTTCTCTCCGCCCTTGCTGACACTGATCATTATCATTCCGCAAGCAATAATAGTGAAAATAATGTATCAGAAGTACAGAAGTTTGAAAAATTTTGTACAAATTAGAGCAAATTGAAGGTTATTTGCTCTAATTCTATAATTTTCACTGATGCAATTCTCAAATGGGAGAGACCTCCATTCTTTATTTAGATGCTTTTCATTTTTTCCTGAAAAATATGCAGTAGGTGGCATTTTTTTTTTTCATGGCATTTAAATGACACATTGAGGGAGATGAAAAATTCCTTATTTGGAGATAACATTTATGACCAACAACTGGGGACTGGCATGTTCCTGAGATGGAATTCTCTACATCTTCTAAAAGTCATATTTATAAAGGATATTGGAGGAATAAGAGACTTCTCACAATATAATATCAAATGAAAAAAGAGTTTATATGATGTGATCCCAATTCTGAGATTAAAAAAATATGTATTCTGGGGGCACCTGGCTGGCTTAGTGGAAGGAGCGTGCGGTTCTTTATCTTGGAGTCATGAGTTTGAGCCCCAGTTTGGTGTAGAGATTACTTAAATAAACTTAAGAAAAAATATATATATTATGTATGAACAGTAAGAAGGATGTATCTCAGGATTCTCGCTAAAAGATGGGAATCCAGAAGATGAACTGTCTTCCTTATGCTTTTCTTTGTTTTCTAAGACAACTTAGAACTATTTTGATACACAGGGAAAAAATATACCTCTTTTTTTTTTTAAGATTTTATTTATTTATTTGACAGGCAGAGATCACAAGTAGGCAGAGAGGCAGGTAAAGAGAGAGGGGGAAGCAGGCTCCCTGCTGAGCGGAGAGCCCAGTGTGGGGCTCGATCCCAGGATCCTGGGACCATGATCAGAGCTGAAAGCAGAGGTTTTAACCCACTGAGCCACCCAGGCGCCCCGGGAAAAAGATACCTCTTAAGGCAAGCTGGATGTTTAAGGTAATTTTTATGTTTCCTTAGTAACTGGGACAGTATCTGGTTCACAGTGCATATTTTGTCAATGTTTGTTGAATGAGTGAGTGAATAAAAGATGGTGTGTTTTTTACAAGAAATAACAAGTGCTGGTGAGGACATGGAGAAAAAGGAACATTCATGCATTATCGGTGGGAATGCAAATTGGTGCAGCCACACTGGGAAACCGTATGGAGGTTCCTCAAAAAATTAAAAATAGAACTAGCTTATGATCCAGCAATCACACTACTGGGTATTTACCCAAAGAAAATGAAGGCACTAATTAAAAAAGATATATGCATGCCTCTGTTTACTACAGCATTATTTACAAGAGCTAAGATACAGAAGCAGCCCAAGTGTCCACCGATTGATGAATGGATAAAGAAGACGTGAAATCTATCTACAATGGAATATTACTCAGCCATCAAAAAGAAGGCAGTTATGCCATATATAACAGCATAGACCGGTCTAGAGGGTATAATGCTAACTGAAAAAAGTCAGTCAGAGAAATATGAATGCCCTGTGATTTCACTCATATGTGGAATTTAAGAAACACTACAAATGAACAAAGAAAAACAGAGAAAAACAAACAAACAAAAAAATAGACTCTTCTATAGAGAACGACCTCGGGGTTACCAGAGGGAGATGGGTGGGGGAATGACTGAAATAGGTGATAGGGATAAGGAGTGCACTTATCAATGAGCATTGAATAGCATGTACAATTGTTGAATCACTGTATTATATATACGAGACTAATATGACACTGTAGGTTAATTATGCTGGAATTTAAAAGCAAATAAATAAATATATTTTTTAAATGATATGCATTTTACCCAAGCAAAATGGACTTTTTTTGGGGGAGGGGGCATCTTTTGTTGGCCTTGTTTCTGCAGGTTTGGGGACCCGGCCCATAGCTGCTTGCTTCCAGATTCCAGCTGCTTACCTTACCTTAACCCCTACGCATCTTACCGTGCTGCTCCAAGCTCCGGAGAGGCTGCCCAGACTCCCTCTGGTCTGCCCCACCGGGGGGCTCCCCAGCTCCCCTGCTGCATCGGTTAGTCTAGACTCCAGATCTCCCTCCCTGGGACCTATCCTCTTAGCTTTGGCTTTGCCATTCATCCTTTTGGGGTAGAAACCCCCCCACCCTGGGGGAAACTGTTTGCCCAAGCTCGAGACACCCTGGGAAACCGGTCCAGGCAGTCAACAAGGCTAATACCATCCTGTTAAGATCAGCGTTATTCCCAGGGGACTGGCTCCCTTGAAGGGAACTGAAATTTGCAAAAATCACAAACGGAGTCATAGGCTGGATGGGTCCTTACGAACAAGACTGATATCCCCTCCCTACATATCGGGTGAGGTCATGGCTGGTTTGAATCTGATTTTTTAGGACTTCAATATTTTTAAATTTACCCGTGATTCCATGGGAGTCTGAGTGAGGAAGAAACAGCTGGACATTTTTCTCTGGTTGAAGGAGACTTAGCAGGTTGGTATAACACATTTGCCCTATCAAAAATAACCTAGATTACATAACCGTAACCTCTCCCCAGAACAAATATGCATTTGAGAGGCAGTGAAACATACATAATTATAGATGTAAAACACTAAAAATAGGCTCTGTGCCCCACACAGGCAGCCGAGAGCATGGCACTCGGGCACAATGCTGCCACGTACGGCAATATTAATGGGAGTTGTGGCACCAGCCCAGGCGGCTAGATGAGGCGACGCAGTTATGGCAGACACGAAAAGAGAGAGATTATAAATGTTCGTGTGCAGAGAAGGTTGCTGCTCGCCTGAGCCTGTCGGAGCTCTTCCACCTGATCGTGGTCTTTCCCCGGGGAGGGGGAAGAAGAAGTCATCAACCAGTAACGATTATTCCATTGTGTTCCTTTATTTTATTCTCAGAACTAATCAGTGTGGATAATGATGATATTAGCAGCTCGGGTTCGAAAGCACAGGCTGTATTTTCCAAAGGGCTCTCACCTCTACTGTTACTCAATTCAGCCAGTTTTGGGGACCATTTTGGGTAGCCTTTGCTACATGAACAACCCCACCCCTCCCAAAACTTGATGACTTAAAGCTGCAGTGACTTACTGTTTCTCACATATCTTGATGTTGGCCTGGCAGTTCTTCTCATTTGTTTCAGCTGGAAGGTCAGTGGTACTGGAATCCTCCAGGGTAGGCTTGTTCACAGGACGAGGAGCTGTGTAGGAACATTTCGCAGCACTCTGGTGGCCCTCTGTGCGGCCTCCCATCCTGCTGGAGGCTAGAGCAGCTTTCTGACCTGGTGGTCTCAGGGCAGAGTCCCACGAGGGCCAAGGCAGAATCTACAGTGCCCCTTAAGGCCTAGCTTCCAAAGTCTGTGATGTCACTTCTGCTACGTTCTACTGGTCAAGGCCAGTGGCAAGGCCAGTCCACATTCAGAGATGGGAAGATGGATTCTGGCTCCGTAGAAGGAGCAGCAATGTGTTAGGGTCACACCTACCTTGAGGACTGAGAAAAATCTCAAACAACAAAACCTTACAAGGAGCTAGAAAAAGAACAACAGACAAAATCGAAAGCCATCAGAAGGAATGAATTAATAAAGACTAGAGCAGAAATAAATGATATAGAAACTTAAAAAAAAAATTGAACAGAGCAATGAAACCAGAAGCCAGTTCTTTGAAAACATCAACAGAATTGATCAACATCTAGCTAGACTCATCAAGAAAAAGAAAGAGAAATGCCTCAAATAAAATCACAAACGAGAGAAGAGGAATAACAATGAATCCTACAGAAATACGAACAACTGTGAGACAATATTATGGAAAATTGTATGCCAACAAACGGACAACCTAGAAGAACGGATAAATTCCTAGAAACATACAAACTGCCAAAACCGAATAAGGAAGAAAGAGTAAATTTGAACAGACTGATAACCAGCAAAGAAATTGAATCAGTAGTCAAAAGACCAAAAGTCCAGGACCAGATGGCTTCACAGGGGAATTCCACCAAACATTTAAAGAAGAAGTTATTATCTATTCTTCTTAAGCTATTAAAAAAAAAAAAAAAAGGAAAAGAAAAGAAAGGAAAACTTCCAACTCATTCTATGAGGCCAGCATTATTCTAATGCAAAGCCAGATAAAGACACCAACAATAAAAAGAACTATAGGCCAATATCTTTGGTGAGCAAAGATGCAAAAATCCTAAACAAAATACTGCGAATGGAACCCAATAGTATATTAAAATAATCATTCCCACCTCACCATAATAAAGGCCTTATATGAAAAACCACAGCCAACTTCATACTCAATGGGGGAAAACTGAGAGATTCTCCCTTAATGTTAGGAACAAGACAAGGATGTCCACTCTCACCACTTTTATTTATCATAGTACCAAAGTCCTACCCCCAGTGACTGGACAACAAAAAGAAATAAAAGGCATCCAAAATGATAAGGAAGAAGTAAAACTTTCATTATTTGCAGGTGACATGATACTATATATAGAAAACCCCAAAGATTCCACCGAAAGTCTACTAGAACAGATGAATCAATTCAGTACAGTCTCAGGATGCAAAATCAACATACAGAAATCTGTGACATTTTTATATACTGATAACAAGACATCAGGAAGGAAATTAAGAAAACAATCCCATTTATAATTGCATCAAAAATAATAATGTACACAGGAATAAACTTAACTAAAGAGGTGAGAGATCTGTACCCTGAAATCTATAAAACACCGATGAAAGAGAGTGAAGATGACACAAAGAAATGACACAAAGACATTCCATGCTCATAGATTGGAAGAACAAATATTGTTAAAATGTTTATACCACCCAAAGCAGTCTACACGTTCATTGTAATCCCCTTCCAAATACCAACAACATCTTTCACAGAACTGGAACAAAAAATCCTAAAAAACCATTTAGGGCACCACAAATAGCCAAAGCAATCTTAAGAGAGAAGAGCAAAGCTGGAGGCATCACAATTCTGGACTTCAAGCTCTATTACAAAGCTGGAGTGATCAAGACAGTATGGTACTGGCACAAAAACAGACACATAGGTCAATGGAACAGAATAGAAACCCAGAAATGGACCCACAACCTATGGTCAACTCATCTTCGACAAATGAAGAACGAATATGGATGAGAAAGACAGTCTCTTCAACAAATGGTATTGGGAAAACTGGACAGTCACACGCAAAAGAATGAAACTGGACCACGTTCTTATAACATACACCAAAATAAACTGAAAATGGATTAAAGACCTAAATGTGAGACCTGAAACCATAAAAATCTTAGAAAAGAACACAGAGAGTAACTTCTCTGAAGTTGACCATAGTAACATTTTTCTTGATATGTCTCCTCGGGCAAGAGAAATAAAAGGGAAAATAAACTACAGGGGAGACATCAAAATGAAAAGCTTCTGCACAGCAAAGGAAACCATCAACAAAACTAAAAGGCAACCTATGGAATGAGAGAAGACATTTGCAAATGCCGTATCCGCTAAAGGGTTAGTATCCAAAGTATATAAAGAAATGATACAAATCAACACCCAAAAAGCAAACAATCCAATTTAAAAATGGGCCTAGACAAAAACAGACATTTCTTCAAAGAAGACATTCAGATGGCCAACAGACCCAAGAAAAGATGCTCAACATCACTCATCATCAGGGAAATGCAGATCAAAACTACAATGATATATCCCCTCACACTTGTCAGAATGGCTAAAATCAGAAAAATAAGGAACAGCAAGTTTTGGTAAGGATGTGGAGGGAAAGGAACCCTCTTGCTCTGTTGGTGGAAATGCAAACTGGTGCAGCCACTCTGGAAAACAGTGTGGAGTTTCCCTAAAAAGTTAAAAATAGAACTACCCTATGATCCAGGAATCAAACTACTGGGTGTCTACCATCCAAATACAAAAACACTAATTCAAAGGGATCCATGTACCCCTGTGTTTACAGAGCATTATCAACATTAGCTAAATTATGGAAGCAGCCCAAGTGTCCATCAACTGATGAGCAGATAAAGAAGATGTGGTATAGATACGCAATGGAATATTACTCAGCCATCAAAAAGAATGAAATCTTGCCATTTGCATCGACATGGATGGAGCTAGGGAGAATAATGCTAAGTGAAGACAGTCAGTCAGAGAAAGACAAATACCATATGATTTCACTCATGTGTAGACTTTAAGCAATAACACAAATGGATGTGGTGGGGGGTAGGGACAGAGAGATTGAGAGAGAGAGAGGAGCCAAGAAACAGACTCTTACTCTAGAGAACAAACTGATGGTTACCAGAAGGGATGTGGGTGAGGAATGGGGGAAACAGGTGATGGGGATGAAGGAGAGCACTTGTTGTGATGAGCCTTGGGTCATGTATGACAAGGTTGTGTCACTGTACCGTACACCGGAAACTGATACAGCCCTCTATGTTAACTATACTAGAATTAAAATAAAAACTTAATGAAAAAATGCTGTGGCCATGTTTAATCTGAGACAAAGGGGCAGTGTTATTTACTGAGATCATCTCAGCTAATTCTCACAAGAATCTTAAAAGGGAAGGATCACAGCACATATGTTGTAGATACAGAAACTGAGAATCAGAGAGGTTCAGTGAATTTCCCCAAGCCACACAGCTAGAGTTGACATCAAAACCCATTTCTTTCCCTGACACTGTAACATTTTATCTCATTGAACTTGATTTCTGCGCTGTCTTCGGGGAGGTTAGAGAAAAGACAGAGAACCCTAAAGAAAACCTCCAGAGAGCTTCTGTGTGGATCATTATTTCTCACCCTGTCTTTCATCCGATTCTGACCAGCCTGTTGGCTCTGTGTCTCCACCAGGCCATGTCCCAGAGCCGTGCGGGCCCAGGGCAGGAAACAGCTCTCCAGGCAGGTGAGCCCTCTGTCCAGTGCCATAGTGATCCTGTCTGTTGCCACAAGGATCAAGGAAACGGTTCTCTTGCCTTTTGCTGAATAGTTATGGACATTGAGAGCAGATAGGAATCATGGAAAGGCTGAGGAGGACTGAGACAGGGGGTCTTGTGCCCCCAAATTACCTACCCTCCAACAAACCCTTCCTCCCGCACCATCAAAGTGCGTGCCACTGAATCTTCCTTCGAAACAGAGTGTCCTACAAGTCACGAATTGCCAAGATAGAGATTTGCCTGATCGGTGAATCGGAGTGTGATTTGTTTCTGGTTTCCTATAAATGATGAGTGGCCGAAGACTCTTGATAGTGAGTTTAAGCCCCACGTTGGGCATAGGGTCCAGTTAAAATTTTTGTTTTAATAACTAATAATTTTTTAAAAAGTCATCTCCTCTCCCTTAATACTGCCAGGGTTGGGAATTTGTCAACTGCATAATCCTACTGGAAAGAGAAGCAGGTCCTTTTCCCTTCCCAGGACCCAACCCTGGACATTCTGCCCCAAGTCTCGGACACCCTGGAGGGGCCCAGCCTGGCACACAGTGGGATGCCGTGGGGGAGGGGTGGGTAATCTTGCTTGCTCTGAAATCTGGCCTGGTCACTTTTTCTCTCTGCTCCTCAATTCACTCACCTGTATAATGGGGACAATAAATCCAGTCCTGTCACCTCCCACACATGCCGGGAGGATAAAAGGGGCCGTGGATGTGAAGTGGTTCATGAATCTGAGAGTGTTGCCCAGATAGGAGAACTTAGAACTCTCATGATGAACTCTGGCCAGAAAAGATGAACCCTTGCCAGCCCAGCTTCCTAGTCCTGGCAGCAAACCTGGGAGGCGGCCACCAATACCACTGTGGCCAAACCAAAGGTCTCATCTGGACCCTTATGGGCCTTATGGCCTTGTCTACACCTGTGCATGGGGCAGACATGACACCCTCTCCCCTCCCTCCAGGAGCATTCCAGCCTTCCCCAGTCTGGCCCACAGATCGGCTCCCCCGCATCCTCTGTTGGAGGGGCAGAGTGATAACTTAAGAATCTGCCCCTTGGTGTCCACCAGGAGGGAAAATGGTGCCAGGTGACACTTCCTTTCACCAAGTCCTCATTTTCTATTTTAATCGTTGCATAGAATTTGGCTTTCAAATGATTAGTAAGTTTGAATCCATATAACAAGTTATAGATGAACAGTTGCGGGTCCCACGGGCAAGAACACAAGAAACTTCATTGTTGTCCATCCATCAGACCTCTTATAAGAATGTCTGGACTTCGGTGCTTTGTCTTCTGACTTGGAACAATAGAGCCACTTGGATGGACTCTGTGTGGCCTAACACCACCTCCGAAAGGAAGTACGTTCACCTGCAAGGAAAACTATGACCCTGGCTTTACAATGGCCCACTGAGCCAAGAAAAGGAAACCCCAAGTACGATCGTCTGGGCAATGACCCGGCCGGGCAGTCCTTGGCTGAAATGGGCACCTGGGAGACTCGGGTTCTCCCCACACCTCAAGAAAAACATCCAAATGATGCTCTTGCAAGTTATATGCCTGCAATTATTCCAAAAACAACACCCTGAAATAGATGAGCCAATGGGTCAGGAAACGATTTCCCTCAGAGGGTAATGTCTTCTGCAACACGCCAGCCTGGGGAGTGATTTACGGGCCGGCCTTGCAGGTATGACGGGCTGTCCTCCCGGAGCTCGTCTGGGCCTTGCTGCCTCCCGCCAGCCTGAGGCCGGGTCTGCCTGGGCCGCCGGCTTCCTGCAGACTGTGGGCTCTTTGACACAGCAGCTGGGCTGGCTTTCGCTCTGCCCCGTCAGTGCACCTTATGTGTCTCCAAGGCTCACTCAGCTCCTTCCTCTCGGCTCCAGACGCTTTTTCCGACTCACTCAGCATTTCCACTCGCCACTGGGGTTCAGGCCCGGCCAGCAGCCGCCTGACCTCTGGTGAACTCTCCTCCATATTCGCTCCTTCGAAAGCCTCCTGCTTCTTTCTCCTTGGCCTCCTGGGTGAGCTCATCGGACCCGGGAGCCAAAGGGAGCCGAGACGGGCCCAGCATCTGCCAGGGAGCACTCGGGAGGGGCGGCAAAGCACTTTCCTTCCTTCTGTGAAGATTTACTCTTGCACCAGGCTCTGCACTAGGGGCTTAGGAGGCGACCCTGGCTGAGGCAAGGGCTCTTCTAGATGGGCAAAAGGTCAAAAGCCACACAAAACAGAGCGATAAGGAGAGAAGGTAAAGGGTGGGGAGGAGGGATCCCACCTGCCTGTGTGGTGGGGGTCCCCTGTGGGCAGGCTCAGCCCAGGGGTGTGTGTGGCTCCAGGAGCCGACAGTGCTTTTGGCAAAGGAAGGTATCCCCCCTCCCCTAGATGGACACAGCACCATGTAGTGCATGTGGCTTGGCAGGCAGAGCAAGGCCGACGTATCCCTTAGGCCGGGCATCACCCCATTAGCTGCTGGCACATGTCTGTGGAGAGGCCCTAGAGATACTTCTGGAAAAAAAAAATTCAAGGAGACCCTTGAAGGACGCTGTGATAGGCTGAGTGGTGTCTCCCCTAAATTCCTGTGAAAGCCCCGTCCCCTGGTTTCTCAGGAGGTGGCCTTATTGGGAGGTAGACCCTCTAAGAAGTGAGAAAGAAAAATGAGGGCTGAGGGAGGGCTGTAATCGAACATGACTGGGGTCCTTATAGGAGGAGGGAGTCTGGACACCTGGAGAGACACTGGAGATGCGTGCCCACAGAGGACGCAGTGAGAAGGTGACCGTCTACAAGTCAAGGGGAGACGCCCCACGAGAACCCAAGCCTGCCGACACCTGATCTCGGCTTCCAGCCTCCAGAACTGGGAGAAAATACATGTCGATAGTGTAAGCCACCCAGTCTGGGGTATGTTGGAGGGAGCCATCCTGCTTCCCAGCAAATGGGGAGGCCCCAAGGCCCGGAAGTATTTGGTGGGTATAAAGACGAGAAAGGCTGCCAGTGGGGTTGGATCTGGGTGCAGCAGGTGGACAGGTAGGACCTGACGTAGTCGGGGAGGCAGCGGCCTCGTAAGGGGCCCTGTGGGCCGCAGTGCCTGGGTGCAGCTTAGGAGGAAGCCCCGGGTCTGGGGAGGCTGAGGCGGTCTTCCTGAGCAGAGACTGGGGTGGGAGGGTGAGGCCCATGGGTGGGAGGCCACAACTCTTGGGCCTCAGCCTGGCACTGCCACTTACTTGGGGACACATGCCTCATTTTACAGATCACACACCGCCCCCCCGCAACCCTGGACATCTTTTTGCATGCAGAATTTCTTTTTCTTCCTCTTAAGGATTCCTTCCTTGGAAGAAGTCCCGGGTGGGAGATAATAAGGGCATGAGTCTTTCCTCTAGGCCATTTGTTTTCTCCATCTTTCAGAAGCAATTTGACCACATCACTCTCTCACTGGAATGTCACTCTCTCTCCACAGCCCCTCAGCGGATGAGAAGACCAAGGAAAGAATTACAGAAGTGGAGCACAAACCAAGAGCTCAGACCATCGGTTCAGAATTGTCACCTCATTGTGGGAGTCCTCTGGGCCCGGTTCACACACACTCCTGAATGGGAAGTCGGCCGCCACCACATTTCCAGAAGCTGACACAAAGAGAGGTCCTGGCTTGCCGCATCTCAGATGGGGCATCTGCCCTCCTAGCCTCTCCTCTGCAGCCCTGGGAGAAGAGACATACCTTCTAATAGCATACCTAGAGACTATAAGCTTGCCAGGCCCGGAGCAGGGGAGGGGAGCAGTTGGTAGAGAGGAAGAATGGAGAGTTTGGGTCTTATGGCCTGGGTTTGCATCCAGGCTCTCCCACAGACTGCCTCACGTTGGCTGTAGCACTGGACTTTTCTGAGTCTCAGAAAGAGGAAGGATCCCTTTTGACAGGGTTGATGGGGGAACAGAGTGAGGCAGAAGCGTGGCCTTGTTCTAGACAAGGAGTTGTTGCTCAGGTAACAGAACTTCTCCTCAGTTAGCCAAGGAAAGGGGATGAGGTGGAGTGGGAATGAGTATAAGGGTACAGGGACCTGGAGAGATCTGTAAAGAACTACCTTATTGGGCTCGGAGTGTCCTAAAGGTGGGTTTATCTATGGGGCAGGGGGCTGGGAAGGGGGCTTGTTCAAGAGGTCTCGGGCCCATCCATGTGTACTTTCTCCGGTCATGCATCAGCCTGTGCATGGCCCAAGGTGGCTGCTTGCTCTAACAACCTATCTCCCCTGTTTGCCATCCTTTCTGCTTCAAGCCCCATGGCAAACACCCAATTTCCTCTCAGTGTCTTTTGATTCAAGTTCCTCAGAGAGAGGGGAATACGGTGGGCTCAGCATGTAGCCTGCGGGCAAGAGGACTTTTGGGCAGGTGCTCAACCCCATGGGGAAGTTGAGGAGGTGAGGGAGGCTGGACATTGGGTGGGGTGACCATGGTGAGTTCTGAGAGGGAGGGGATTATGACAAAAGGCTATACAAAGGTGACTTTGTTGTGTTCTGTTCTATTTTTCTAGATTGACTGATCTTATCTCTGAAATAGGCTATTATCTACCAACCAAGATTTGGTCTTTCTCTCACACATGCCACCAGCTTTTGGGGGTGGTAACCAAGTTTTAGACACTATCACTACTCCCCTTGGGCCTGACACACTGTCAGGAAGTGAATGTTACACATACGACTAAGTCAAAAACATCTGGATTCTAGCTCCGTGGAAGCCTTCAGCCACCTTCTCACCCCACCCCTGCTCTGCTCTGTGCCTATCTATCTGGGGACCCACTGTACGTGGCCAACTGGCCCAAACCCATTGCCATTAAAATAGGCAGCCATCAGCATTGGACGCCAACCTTCCAGTGCCATCACCAGGAAGAACAATTCTTTCTTGTTCTACTGTGCCGGCCTTGCAAGGTGCTAATTTTGCTGGGCTAAACCATTCCCCAAAATCCCCCTCGCTGTGGAGTTCTGGTAAGATTGAACACCAGGGAGGTCCAAGGGGGACATCGGGAGGGCAGAAGGGAACAACATGGGGCAACTGACGCATGTCACTGGTCATGTGTCTGCTGGCTCACTAAGCTGGAGTTGGATCTTCCCCTAGATCTTCCTTCAGCATCTTAGAACCCAGTGAGGGGCCCCCAGGTTCTATAGGACCCACACTGCCAAGATCAGAGACGGGAACCAGCACAGGGTTCTGTCCCTCATGGACTCAAACTCATGCTTGTTCTTGCTTTTGCCCTGAGGACAAGTCCCAGCCTCGGACATGGAAGAGCAGCCTTCCAGGGATAGCTTAACCAGCTCCCCTCCCTGTAAGTTCGAACCCCTGGAAAGGACATATCTCCCAGTGGGTTCTCTCCTCTGATTGAACCCTGACTGATAGGTCTGCCAATCCCTGCCTCTCCAGCCACCCCTGACCTGGGAGGCTGGACCCCACTACGAACACAACATTTCCTTTATTCAGCAACTGGCTGGACTTGCTTGACATTCAGAGCAACATGACTTCAGCAAAACAACTCTTGGAAGCCTGGGATAGATTGACTACCTAACACGACGCTCCACATTTCTAGGAGAAGGCAGAAAAGGAGACAAATATATGTATTTCTGGTACAAATGGAATTTGTGGGAAAAGCACAACAATGTTCAAACATATTTGGAAAAGGTCAGAGTATCGCTTCCTCCAGAAAAGGAAACGGCTGTCCTGGGCGACACAGAGTCATAATGGCTGAGGGGAGCACTCACACAAGGGCCTCATGGGGAGGAACGCAGGGCAGGCACTGGCCTCTTTATTTTCTAGCTGAAGAAACTGAGGCACGGGGAGACACCAATGTGCTACAGAGGTTGCCTGCACAGGGGCCTGAGAACCCAGCCCAGGCCTCGGTTCTATTTTACTTGGCACACACGGTATTTTGGGTCTGGTTTGGTTTGTGTTTTTTATTAGCTCCCAACATTTAAAAAAATCAAAACACTTGACCCTCATTCTCCCCCTCCCCCTCTAAAAAAATATCCGGATTTGCTATTCGGCAGCGGACACTGGAAAGGAGCAGAACCCACCCTCTTTGGAGAGAGAGGGAGGGTCCATTTCCAATGGTCTAATCTCCCTATATGACCTACAGTTTCCTCTTGGCATTTACATTTGAGCTCCTTTAAATCAGCAGACTTGAGACTCAAAGTCCGATCCAACTGATTCTAATTCTGCTGCTTTTCCACTGGACCATGACATAGTCCCAAACATATCAGACACCTGTGTTTTCAGCTACTTGACAAATAGATACTGAGTGTCCCTTATGTGTAGCTTGAGGAAGGTGGTGAATGAAATGGGTATCTGGGTGTGTGTGTGCGCGCACGTGTGTGTGTGTGTGTGTGTGCACGCGTGTGCGTGTGTGTGCACACACACATATAAATACATCAACATATACGATTATTCCCAAGGTTTTGGTGTGAGCATCATCTGATGTTCCACCCAGGAGCTCGCTGTAATCTGGGAAATATAAAACCAGCCCCAGACACTGAGATGTCTGTCTGCCTATTTCTGGAGATGTTTGACTTTTTGTCCACTCTTCTCTGAAACTGTAGCCAGTGTGTCTTTTGCGGAAAGTAACTGTTCACTTGGAAGTCTTGGCTCCCCATGTTCCTGTTCTGCAGCTTCGTGGAGGCATCCCTGGGAAACACATGGGCTCATGGGCTGGCTAACTCGGGGGACACGGAGCATAACCAGTGGGCTGGGAGCTGGGACCCACCACTCTGAAGCAAAGTGAGATTTGTAGGCTCAAAACTCAGAAAAACCCAAAGGAAACCAGAACGAATGGCTCACCTTCTCTGGAAGGCTTCTCTTGACAAGAAGACCTTAAAGAAGGACCGAGATCAGCAACTGCAGGGGGAAATGAGGGCTGTGAAGTGCCGCTGTTGACGTGAAAGCCTTTTCATGGAGCACAAGCAACAAATGGGGAGCTTTCCTTCCTCCTGCAGCAGCGTGGTGCTCATGAAGGAGAGCACGTGGGGGTGGTCGGGGCGTTGTCACCCTTCCATGAACAGGCTGGGTGGCTGGGAAGGAGGGTTTCCTCTCCTTTTGCTTCTGCTTTCCTCTTTGTAAAATGAGCATCTTGGACTCAAAGAGGGCTTAGCCCCCTTCCAGCTGTAAGCATCAGGTGCAAACCACACAGGTGAAACCTGCTATCTTACTTTGTAACCGGCTATGTTACTTTGTAACCATGCAGTGTTACTCATTGCAAGGTATTACTAACCACTAACTAACATTTCTTGTGGTTTGCCCATGCTAGGAATGCTTCAGCACTTTTATTTTTATTTATCTTTTTTTAAAAGATTCTACCTATTTATTTGAGAGAGAGAGAGAGAGAGAGAACGACTAGGGGCCAGCAGCGGAGGGAGAGGGAGAAACAGGCTTCCCGCTGAGCCGGGAGCCTGATGCGGGGCTCAACCCCAAGACCCTGGGATCATGACCTGAGCTGAAGGCAGAGGCTTAACCAACTTAGACAACCCGGTGCCCCTGCTCTAGCTATTTTAAATCTCATTTTTAAACCCATCTAATTTTCATAGCCACCCCTAATTTACAGAGGAAGAAACTGACACGGAAAAGTAAAGCCCTTGTCCAAAGTCACGAGGTTCCTAAGCGGTGGTCCGCATCCATGCAGTCCCACTCCGGAGTCTGTGCTCTTGGTCAGCTCTCCGTGATGCCACCTGTCTCAAAGAGGGTCTTGTCTGTCTCTTCGGGTTTTTTTTAAGCTACTAGGTGAAGAGGCAGAGGCATAGAATGTTGTAGTAAAATATGGGGGTTAAGGGCTCGGGCTCTGAAGTCAGAGAAGAGGGGTTATATATGGTCTGCTGCCTTCTACCTGGGGGATCTTGGGAGTATCGCTTCAAGCCTAAACTCGCTCAGCTGTAAAATGAGGCTAATAATTGTACCAGCTCATAGGGTCCCTGGGGGAACGCAGCGAGAGATTGCCTGAAAGATACCTAGCACTTCCCTCCTAGGTGGATATCCCTGAGGGATAGATTCACGGGTCCCCCAATAGATGTGCCTGGGGACATTCGTGTTCATAGGAGCACCCCTGGAAAGCGCCCGCAGGCCCATCAGCAGGACACAGCTGAATGACTTGGTATGTTCCCACAAGGAAATACTATGCAGCCGGGAGAACAAGGTTTTATGTTGAGTGAAAGCCATCAGATACGAATCTGTGCTGTCAGAGGTCAGGGGTGGGGTGGGGTGCGGAGGGCAGTTCTCAGGACAGGTGGGGTAGGGATGGACAGGGAACTCAAGAGGGCTTTCTGGAGGCTTCGATGCTCCGTTTCTTAATCTGATGCTGGTTGCCTGGGCGTATTTGTGAATATCTATCGGATAGCCTCCTAATGAATATATGTACTTGTCTGTATATGTGATATATTCCAATAAGAGTTTTTATTCTATTTTTTATTTTTTTAAGATTTTGTTTATTTATTTGAGAGAGAAAGAGAAAGAGAGAGTGTGTGCACAAGTGGGGGGAGGGCTAGAAGGAGAAGCAGGCCTCCCTCCGAGCCCGACACAGGACTCTATCCCAGGACCCTGGGATCGTGACCTGAGCTGAAGGCAGATGCTTAACCGACTGAGCCACCCAGGCACCCCCAATAAGGGTTTTTAAAATAGACAATCTAATAATAATAATTATTATTAATACTAAGTGGCTAATAGCAAGTCCAGGGAGGGTGCTGTTAGAGGTCAGGGAGCAGTTCCCAGCCTCCCTGAACTGCTGTGGGAAAAAAGATAGTCTTTGGAGCCAGCTAGTGCAAGGCCCTGCCTCTCCCCACTCCACCTCTTCCTGGCTGTGTGGCCTTGGGCACGTTGCTTAACCTCTCTGAGTTTTAGCCTTATCTTCTGTAAAAATACCATGTACCTCATGAGGGTGCTCTGAGGACATAAGAAGCTGCACTAGAGACTGGCCCTATATATGGAAGGATCGTGATGGGCACTCCATGAGAGCTTGTCCTCTTCCTTTCTTCCTTGCCTTTTAGAGCACCTAGCACTGTGCAGGGTATGTAGTAGGTACAATATAAGTGCCTCCTGAATGACTAAGTAAAGTTTTTGAAAAGTCACTTGTCTGTCCTCCCAGCAGATGCATCTCTGGGATCCACAAATGAATAAATCAATGAAATTCTCCTGTTTCTCACCCAGATGTGGATGGTCTGACGGCTCAGAGGTCAGAACATGGCTCCCCTATGTTCCGGCCCCAAGGATAGGTACTCGTTCTACCGGCTTACTGGCTCTATTGCTTTTGGTAACGAGGCATGGGGAATTCACTCATCCCTTGTGCTGGCTCACCACCGCTTTCTTCCCTGCCTCCAAAGTGAAGCAAAGAGGAAAGTGCCCTGAATTCCACCAAATCCCTCTTCCTCTCCTGGTGGATTGAGCCTGGCCAGCCCCTGGCTGCCAGACCATCATTATTCTGTGGGTTAGAGGCTAAACCTACAGGGAAGGCAGTAGCTGGATGGGACCTCCCTCCCTCGGTGGCACGCAGAGCTCTGGGTCAGGTGTCCGAGTCCTGGTGACACAGGGATAGCCTTCCCCTGAGAGGCGTTGGTGGGCTTCCCCAAATAGTACCCACACCTCTCTGTCTCTGCACCTTCGTGATGAGAATTGGGTTCCGTTTCACCGTAGGAGACACCGAGAATCAGAGGGTGACCAAGCCTGATGGAGGCTGCCCAGGCCAGGAGGCTGCAGTGCCTAGGTCAGCCTCCTGGCCCCCAATCCAGGGAGCTTCTGTCCCAACCACCGACGTCCGGTGTCAGGTGGCCAGTTATGCAAAGGAACGCTTGCCTTTGAGTTGCTGCCTTACTCTCTATTATTCCAGAGCCTGCAGAAACTTCCCCATTCCCACCTTCACAACTTCAGCCACCAAATACTTACGTGGGGCCATCTGTGGACCAGTCACTGGTCCAAGTGCTGGGATACAGATCCCCGTCCTCTTGGAGCTGATGGTTGATTGGTGCATTTCAGTGCATACATTGACTCAGCCACATTAACAGAAACCAAGCAACAATGGCTTTAGCAAAACAGGTTTATTTCTCTCTCACTGAAAGGCCAAGTCCAGTAGGCAGTCATGGGAGGCCCAGGTTCCTCCCACCTGCCCTGCCAGCACCCAGCATGGTGTTATCTTTCATCTGGAAGTGTAGGGCAGGCATCGACCTTGAAGGGCCTGAACTGAGGGTCACAGACATCACTCCAGCTCCTATCCCACTGGGCTGATCTTAGTCACATGGGTGTGTCTAGCTGCAAGGGAAGCTGGGAAATGTAGTCTCCAACTGGACGGCCCTCCACCCAGATAAAACTGGTGGGTTATATTACTACGAGGAAGAGGAGAAGGATAGATTGTGCATCTGACTTATACTACTAAAGTACTTAGGGATGACCTCTAGAAATGACACTTGAATGAAGTAAGGTCACCAGCCATGTGCTGTCCAAGGGACGAGGGCATCAGGCAGAGGGAACAGCAAATATAAGGCCTTGGGTGGATTGGGGTAGGGGTGGGATGTGGAAATGAGTTTAGGTGTTCGAGAAAAGAAGCTAGAGAATGACACGAAGGGCATGGTGGACCATGGGTAGGGGTTGGCTTTTATTCTGAGGGTGAAGCTTTTGTCTGTGGGGGGTGAGGGGAGGGAGTGGGAAAGGGGGTCGAGCAGTGGGACAGGTGGGAAGCTGCACACCAGTCCAGGTGAAGGATGGGTAGTCAAGGTGTAAGTGGAGAGGGGAAAGAAGTTGATGAGACTGAGTTTACCCATGAGGAGGAGAAAATGGATCAGGGTCAAAAATTTCAGATAGCCTTACATGCCTGGCTGGAAAAAAAGAGAGGGGGGGGATTTATTTTGCAGGAGATTTTAAAGATAAG
Organism: Enhydra lutris kenyoni; assembly: GCF_002288905.1. Lineage (NCBI taxonomy): Eukaryota > Metazoa > Chordata > Mammalia > Carnivora > Mustelidae > Enhydra > Enhydra lutris. The sequence goes on from NW_019154138.1 coordinate 4,201,742, forward strand.
GAACAACATGGTCAGACTGAACTATACTTGAGAAGAATCACATCCTTTCATAGACTTGATGGGAGGAAGTGATTTTATTTAAGATGAATAGAAGTGTTGAGAGGATGTCCTCTTAAGATGGCCCAGCTTTCCAGGCTGCTGGAAAGCCTGCTTTGCTTGAAGCCAACACGAAGAACGCAGAGCCGCGGGCCCCAAGGATAAGATGGAGGAGGTTCTTAAGGACATGTGTGCCCATGCGGTGTTCCTGAAGAGCCCAGGTTGCCAGAAGCAGCAGCGGGAAGCCATTATGAGAGCTTGCACAATCTATTCTAGCTGAGAATGTTTCCCAATATAATTTACAAAATTTCAGTTGGAAATGCATTAGCAGCTGAGCAGTGAGGAACTTCTACGTGGGAAATAGGAAAACTAAATTAAAACCCCAGCTTCGAACGTGATCGAACGGTGTGCACGGCCCCTGCAGTCTTCTCTAACCTTTTCAAGTCCAAAGAGCCCTTTTGTTCTACCCGGTTTATGGGTCGGTTTTCATTGGATTTGGTTTCAGAAAGGTTTTATGGAATCTGTTCAAATGGCTGCTGATGAGCTCACATGCTAGACCATCCGCTTACACGTGCACCATCCAAGGAGCACAGAGGGAGAGAGATACAGATATTTGAATACATGCATGGGGCATGAAAGAGGGATCGAGAGGAAGGGTAAGACAGACAGACAGGGACGGAGGCAGAGGAAGATGGAGAAAGGCAGAGTGAGAGGATGAGAAGGACACAGGGCACTTAACCTCCTGGGCTGTCTTTGAAATCATGTAGTTTAACCTTAAGCCAGTTTTCTTTCAGTCCTGTGGGCCATCTCTTTATCCTGTGCAGGCACATCCACCTGCTGGAAAGTTCGCTGGTAACTATAAGGCCGTTTATTCCTACTTCCTGGGATTCCTGGGGCCCTTACCAAGGCAGGGACATCTTTCCGCTCCACCCGTCGATCCCTTCTAATTGACTGTGACTTTTTAGGCCCTGGTCTCCTCTCAAAATGGCTCTCCTGTTCTTCTAGAGCAGATTCCAAGTTCCAGGGGACACAGAAGGGAGAGTCACATCCGTTTGGGGACTTTAAACACAAGTGATGCCCTGCACAGTGTCTGAGCCGAGTGCTCTGTTCTCTCTGTAAACTGAGAGGGGTCCAGTCCATGGGTACCATGACCATGAAGCCAGTGAGAAGGTGTCAGGATACCTCCCACTGGGGAGTCATCCCTATTCCCACCCCTGAGCAGCCTGGCTCCTTCCTCTCATGGAAGGATCACATGGGCCGTCACTTGGAGCACCTACCGTGGGTCAGTCAGGTGCTAGGGATCCCAGACAGAGTCCTGCCCTCACACAGGGAAGGTTGTAGCAGGGAGACTAACAAGAAACCAAACCCACACATAACTCAACTCCCTCTGCCCCGCGCAGGGTCTCACACACTCTGGCTCTCTCTCCCTCCCTCAAACAAATAAATAAAATCTTTTACAAAATTAAAATTAAAGTTAAAAATTAAAAAAATTTTAAAATAAAAAGAAGAGCGACTGATGGAACTCTAAACATGCAGTTATAACTGCCAGTACATAGCAAAGTTACACACAGAGAAATCAAAAATTCTCCATGATGGGGGCGCCTGGGTGGCTCAGTGGGTTAAGCCTCTGCCTTCGGCTCAGGTCATGATCTCAGGGTCCTGGGATCGAGCCCCGCATCGGGCTCTCTGCTTGGCAGGGAGCCTGCTTCCTCCTCTCTCTCTGCCTGCCTCTCTGACTACTTGTGATCTCTCTGTCTCTATCAAGTAAATAAATAAAAAATCTTAAAAAAAAAATTCTCCACGATGGGTGTTACACGCAGGACGTGACTTCTGCCTAGGCCAGTCTGGACCACAGAGAAGCGGGTTTGTCTCACAAACTTAGTGTGTAATATGAGAGAGAAATCCACCGAGAACACAGAATTCTGTAGTCACACATGGATCATTTCCAGAGCGGCGAGATGAGAAGTTAATTCTAGAACTTGACTGTGTGTGTGTGCGTGTGTGTGTGTGTAACATAGTATCTATAATTTTTTTGTAATTTATAACTATATGTGTTTATATATAAACTCACCCGTGAATAGATAAGGCTTCTTCTTGGCTGGGTGTGCCATCCATCATATTTGCCTCTTTTATGGAAAGAACTAAAACCAAAGCAGTAAACGAGTGGAAAGAAACAGTGATTTTTAAATCTGAGCTTCTTGTTGGTTACATTACAATTTCAAAGATCTATACAGCAAGAAAGAAAAGAAAAAAGAAAAAGAAGAAGAAAGAGAGAAGAAGAAGAAGAAGAAGAAGAAGAAGAAGAAGAAGAAGAAGAAGAGAAGAAAAGAAAGAAACAAATGAGCCCTACACCAAGTCAGAAGCTAAGCAACCATGTGGGAAACAGCATCACATAATAGACAAAGGGCTAATTTTTATTATTTACAAAGAGCTCTTACAAATCAATAAGGAAAAGACAAACAGCCCAACAGCTACATGAGCAAAGTACAAGAACACGCTGATAGCAGAGAAAAGCAAGATATTTGGCCAGTAATATGAAAAGAAGGCCAATCTCCCTCATAATTAAATAAAAATAAAACATTATCTTAAAAAAAAATTGGCAAGGCTTAAAACTCATCCTAATTTGGAGCCCCTGAAGCAGCCCCTGAGACAGGTCTGAGCACAAGTAGCTGATCTGGGAGGGGCCCTTGAGAGCATCAGGGTTGGGGTCTCTGAGGGGGAGTGAAGGGAGAAGCGTGTCGCCCCCGTGACTGGAACCGAAGGCCACCGAGGAAGTGGGGGGAGCTGTGGTGAGGCACAGGGGGCCCTCAGTGTTCCCTAGACCAAGAGGTGAGTGATCTGGGGGGCTCACATACTCACTTCCGCTGGAAGGTTGCTAGGAGGGGCTTCCCTTCTGTCCTGCGAAGAGCCTGCATGAGCAGAACAGCCTCCTGTAGCCAGGAAAGCCAGAGGCAAGGGAATGCAGAAACTGACAGTGAGCAGGTGGGCAAGGACCCCAATGATAAAGGGTAAAGGGATGGAAGGTCAGGGCAGCAACAGGTTCAATACAGAAGGTGACCTGCATTCGGGGGTCACAGTGTGCAAGGCACTGAGTAAGCATGGATGTGTCTCATGGTCTAGGAATATAACCACTCATGATAGAGAGACAAATTCCATCTCCATTTTCAAGTGAGCAGAGTCAAGAAAGGCTTTATTAAATAACTTTCCCAGGGTCCTGCAGCAACGGGGTGGTGGGAGGATGATTCATTTCGGGCTGACCAATCCCAGAGCCCAGCCTCTTCACAGCCTCACCAACCACGGACGGAACTGTAAATCTGGTACCGTCTTTTCGGAGAGTCACTTGGTGGTAACGGTCAAAAATTTACAAGCACACATCTCGTGACTCAACCAGTCCACTTCCAGCTATAAATCCCACAGGCATCCTTGCAAAAGGATCCCACTGGATCCTTCATATCCAGAAGGATATGAAAACAATTGTGGTGTTTTTAATGAAATGATAATAATAAAACCACTGGAAACAATGTAACTAGCTGTTAAGAAAGGGGTAGTAGAATATTTAAGATATGTCCTGATAATGAACCACGATGGAACACTTAAATATAAGGGCAAGGAGCTATCTGCATTAAAACAGAAAAAGGTCAACATTTTTTAAAAAATTTAAATTGTTACCTTTTTTGCAAGAGTGTGTAGCAAAAAATGTATGGTTTGGCTCCATTTGTTTAAAAGGAAAAAAGATATTCATTTATTATATGTGCAGTAAAAGATGCAAAGAGAACACTGATCAGGATTGAGAATCTGAGAGGTAAGTGTATCTCATTTCTTGCCCTATACCCTTCTATGTGAATTTGTTCCCATGAATTACTTTTGTAATTAAAAAGTCCTAGGGGTGCTAGGGTTGTGAGTTCAAGTCCCATGTTGGGTGTAGAGATTACTTAAAAATAAAGTCTTTTCATTTTTATTTATTTATTTGAGAGGAGGAGGGGAAGAGGGAGAGAATCTCAAATAGACTCCACACTGAACAGAGAGCCTGATGCAGGGCTCCATCTCATGACAACAGAGATCATGACCTGAGCCAAAGCCAAGGGTCAGAGGCTTCACCGACTGAGCCATCCAGGCACCCCCAAATTATTGGTTTCTTATTAGAAGAACCTGGATGGCAAGATTTTCTGAGAAAGCGCCCAAGTCCCAGAGATGGCACACAGCCCCCTTCACAGGGCCGTCTCACCCACCAGCAGGTGAACAGCGGGAAGGGGGGTAACAGTGCTTCCGCTCATGGACCATGGTCACGGCGTTGTTTAAGACACAGGCATGTTCCGGTGTGGCAGATTCTCAGTAAGTGTATTGATGCTGGCTTCTCTAAGCTGTAAACTTTCCATCCGCAAAATAAAAGAGTAAGAGACGACAAAGGTTTTTGTTTTCAAATGTTATTTTCAGTGGAATCTGGCCCTAGGAAAACCCCCAAGGTGGACGATAAAAATAATAGCAATAATGAGTTATGTGCCTGCTGTGATTCTGAACACTGTAGACTTATTCACTTACTAAACTTCACAGCAATCCATATGCTCATTTTACAGATGAGAAAACTGATGAGACTCCAAAGGGGTTTGAGTAACTTGCCCAGGGTCCCATGTGAGCAATCTGATTCCAGAGGCGGAAGTGAAGAGTTGGAATGGACAGTGGGGAAACAAGCCCTCCTCACCTTCCCCATTCTCCCCACGGAGGCCCCACAGAAACTTTTGGGCTCCCTGGAAGATGGCTGGAAAAGTCACTGCCCTAAATGATCTCCAAGGTCATTTTCAATTTAGAGCTAATTAAAAGATATTATATCGCAGCCCATTTCTGTAACATGCTTCACTCTGTAAATCCATAGGATCCTTACAACATCTCACCTGAGCATCACACAAACCCTCTAAGGCAGAAAAGGCTTGGATTCTTAGCCTGAATTTACACAAGGAGCAGAGAAATTCAGCCTGAGGTCACACTTCAATTATATGGTAGAGGCGACTCTAGAAATCAGGTCTCCTGAGTCCCTGCTCAGGGTTTTTTTTTTTTTTTTTTTTTTTTTTCCCTTAAAGCATATGAAAGCACTTTGTCAAGTGTGAACACTGTACAAATATCCAGTATTATTTTTTGCACCTACCTGCCAGCTTTGTGCAAAGTACGTGTTCAATAAGGGTCTTGCATTGAATTGCTGATTATGTCTGCTTTATGACTATAGAATTAAAGTCAGCAAAGAACAATGGGAAATCTTGTGAATTATGATTCTGTTTACCTTTCCATTGTCGAACCTAATCATTTATTTCTTTCAAGTATGCCTCCTGCTATCCTTAGGCTAACACACACACAAAGGGAACAGGCGTTTGCTGATTATTCTTCAATGGACCAGGAGGGTTGGCGGCCCAGAAGCACAATGCCTAATACAGTCACCAGGCTGGGATTCAAAATCTGTCGCCAGCCAGCGGTAGCAACAACCCGGTTGTCATGCACTAACAGGACTGCCTTGCGGTTCTACACAAAGCCCCGAGGGCACGCGGCCACCGTTTATTGAGAGCCTTAAAGACCGCAAACTCTTTGACCCAGAAATCCCCATCCTGGGAATGTATTCTCCCAGGACCCAAGGATGTGGCAACACTGTGGACAAATGCAAAATTTGGGGAAAGGACTAAATATTTGCTGTAGAGAATGGACTCAGTAGATTATGTCCAGTCTTGTCTATGGACTATTGTTGAGCTCTCTTGATTTCGGGGTGGGAGGGTGGGGGGCAAATCCCGTAATTACCCGAGATAATGGGCACAACCACTTTTTTTAAGGGGGGAGAAGAGCGGGTTATGAAATCACAGGTGCTGTAGAGGCTCAGACACGTGTATACATTAAATGAAGTTGCAAATGTGTAAACTAAAATGCAATGGTAGTCATCTCCTTATCAATGGGATTATGGATGGCTTTACGGTTTATCATTTTGTTTATCCCTGGTTTTATAAATACGCATATTTACTCGCATAATGAAAAAACAGTAAAATTGTTGTAAAGAGATACTATCCAAGGATGCTTAATAGCACGGAAGTGTGACCATGTTAGAGTTTTGCTAATAGTCGGGATTGCAGATAATGCTTATTAAGCGCTTTTTCGTGTAAGATTCTTCTCAATTCTCTACCAGCTTCCTTCCTCCTGTCCTCACAAAGATTAACGTGAGGAAGGCACTGTGATCTGTCCCCTTTACTCAGCGGGAAATCTGAGGGTCAGGGAGGCTGAGAGCGAAACCCTGTGCGTTGGCATTTCCCCTCCTGTGAAATGTGAAAGCAAGGAAAACTCATTTGTGTGCATGCACGTGTGTGTGTGCGTGTGCACGCATGGACAGATGTGTACATCGCTGCTTTCCACCCTTGCGTGATAGGTTCCAGAAGCATCTTTATGTTTTCCCTTTGCTTGTCTCTAGTTTTTCCAAAATGAGGCCATCTGGCGACTTTTTACTAGGAAAGGCAGAAATATTTCAAGGTTGGAGAAGAAAGTTTGCCATGGAGGATCCACGCTCCACGTGTACCTAGAAAACAAAGGGTGGGTATATTCCAGAGAAGGAGAATCAGAAGGAGCTAGAAGATCGAGTCTGGAAAGAGATTCCTGGCCAGTTGCCTGAGGCAGAATCTTATTCCCATTGGCCTCCCTCTTGCAGACCAAGATCTGTTCTCTCCAGAGGAGGTGCTCCATCAGGGGGGGACTGACCTGGGAGAGCCCTCTGGAAGTTGCTGGCCTGAGCAAGAAGCTTCCCCCAGCACGCCTCTAAGGCTTCTCCTCGGCACTCTGCCATCCCAGCTGGCCTAGGGAGTAAACAGACTTGCATGCACAACCTAATTCTGTGGACGGTGAGATTGCAGATAAGTCATTCCATGTGTCTCAGCTCACGGTTGTCTTTCTTTCTGTGAAATCTACACTGTATTATAACTGATCTCTTGCATTCGGGGGCCAATAGAACCAAGAGTCCAGCACGGTGCCTGGCACATAGTATGTACTCAATAAAACGTAACACTAGGATTAGGCATTATGACCTATTCATAATAACGATTATTAATTTTGCACACTTCCCCCTTTCAGACTCTCACGCAAGCTTGGGCTTCTTAAATCCCCATCTTTCCCCAGCCTGCTACCAAAGTCTGCACTGTTGTCTTTTCTCCCTGGAAAACCTTTCAGACTAGAGCCAGTTTCCCATAGCCAAACTCAGCCCATAAAATTAATTACCATGAAAGTACTAAGAGTTAACCCTAGCTCCACACTTGCTTCTAACAGAGACCTTCAATGCCTTCACTCAAAAGAGCAGGCACTGTACCTTGCTGATTTTAGAGGATAATCAGGACCTGGTTCTCGAAACAGAGAGGGTCCCAGAGGGGCACGGACACCTCACGGCCTCACCCACATTTCCTGACCTCTGACTCTTTCCAAACCTTCTCTTTAAGGCTCTAGATTTTTTATGCCCATTGTCATGTTTTATAAACTTTTATTTGCAACCCATGAAGACAGACGAGCGTGGAAATCCTTGAAGTTGCTCCCAATAACCCAGCCCCTTTATTATGACCAGCGTGTAGGGCATTTCCATAGTCCAAGGATCAAAAAGAAGCCGTTTGCTTTGGCCGGAACAATGGCCGCCCAGCTGTACAACTGAGCCTAGCCATCAATAAGGCCAAGAATGCAGTTAGAAGGTGTGGTAATGCTGTATACGCAGATGATTATGGATTTAATAGCTGGAAAAGCAGAGCAGAAAATAGATCATTTTTAGTCATCGCTGCAAACTTGGAGCTGTATGCCATAAATACATGGTTAGTCCATCAAAATGACGAGCTGGGAGTATGAAAACCAGGAGATGCTCTGTTTTCAACTCACTGATCTCACTGCTCAGACGCAATCCTCTGATGGTTATATTTATGACTTCATCCCTCCAGATTTGCCTTATTCCAAATAAATCATCACCAATCTCACTGACCCAAATCCCATTTCTTACTAAACATCTTCAATCTCTCTCTCTCTCTCTTGAGCCTAAATGCAACTGCAGTAAAAAATATTATGAATCCTTTAGGGTACTTTTCACCAATTAAAAGTGGCATATTAAATTTCTGAAAACCTTTGTAATCTGCAGTATAAAATCACATTTTATGGTAGCAGATAATTTAGAATCCATAAGCTAATTAAATGAAGTGAATGACAACTGTATTCTCTAGATATAGCAGGCACAGATAATGTACAAATGTAAGAGGCTGGAACCTTTTGAAGAAGAGGAAAACAAAAAACAATGGAAATATTTGAGTCACGAGTGTTGGTCCTTACACGTAAATCTGACTAATTACATTAACTGTATAATGGAATTAATTAGGGTATGTTTGCCTCCAAATCTGCACAGAGCTATGGAAATAAGACCTTCTGCTGCTGGGCACCATCTCACGATACTGAGCTACGTTGCTGACGTTCCTGGATCTGGGGGGGAGGGACACAAGATCTCCAACCCTGCCCCATGTCTGGGGGGTGGGGGGAACAGGAACCGCATGAACCCCAGCTATTGATGGAAAGGGGTAAAGTTTAAACAATACGTAGTGAAAATGTCCGAAAGCCTCAGGATCATATAAAGTTAAGTAAGGTTTCGAAGAAACTTTAAGATCACCCAGCTCAGTGTTGAGAAGGATTCTGAGGCTGTGTTGAGGCTGTGTTTAGGCTCAATGAGCAAAAACACAGCGATGAGCCAGAAATGTGTGGCATGGACTTGGGAGCAATAGGACATAGATGCCAAACCTGACCAAGGTCAGTTCCTTCATTTAAGAAATAAGGAGTAGGGGTGGAGGGTGAGAGGAGGCTGCAGTTGGTTAAGCTCCCGACTCACGGTTCTGGCTGAGGCTGCGCTCAGTGCAGAGCCCGCTTGTCCCACTCCCTCCCTCTCCTGCTGCCCCACCCCCTGCTTATGTGCTGTGTGTTCTCTCTTGCTCTCTCTCTCTCAAATAAAATGGGTAAAATTTTTAAAAAGATCTTATTTATTCATTGGTCAGAGAGAGAAAGAGAGAGACAGCAGAAGCAGGAAGAGCTGCAGTCAGGAGAGGGAGAAGCAGACTCCCCACTGAGCAGGGAGCCTGCCATGGGATTCGATCCCAGGACCCTGGGATCATGACCTGAGCCAAAGGCAGGTGCTTAACTGACTGAGCCAACCAGGGGTCCCAAAATAAATAAATCTTTAAAAAGAAGAAGAAGAAGAAAGAAGAAAGAAAGAAAGAAAGAAAGAAAGAAAGAAAGAAAGAAAGAAAGAAAGAAA